>NC_088416.1:24879310-25179310 GCF_034236695.1 Oncorhynchus nerka | reverse complement strand
GGCGTGGACTGCCCAAGGCAAGCCATCTGCCATGGAAAGAGTGGAGTCCCATTGTCAGTCATTGTGGAATGTGTGGCCAGATTGATGAGGGTGATTCCTTCAGGGTTCTCCGAGGCAGCAGACAGCACAGAGAGAACACCATGCACAGGGCACACCACAGAGCACACCACAGGGCACACCACAGAGCACACCACAGGGCACACCACAGGGAGCAAACCCTGGCTCCCTCCCTCTCCCTGTCCCTCTCCCTGTCCCTGTCCACACACACACATCCACCAATCACAGGAGGATTCAGCAGCAGGGCTTTCTGTGCTCTGTAAATATAGAGGGAATGTACTTCATGTGAAGTTAGCCTACATAAAACCAAGGTTATCAGTGCTCTCAACAGTCATTTCCCACTTCAGTGGAACATTGTGGACATACCACAAGAGATTAAGCAGATGCTTTGTGGTTTGTAAATGTAGTTCGTAATACCCATTGAAATTGAGCAATTTCTCAAAGTTGATAGATGAAAGTAGTTTAAGAGAATTAATCCTCTTACATGTAGAATGGTTGAACCCATCATAAGTTTCAAAGTGAATTCCTTGTTATAAACCCTGTTAATGCCCGACAGCAGATCTTTCCAGCAGTGCACGGTCATTCTCTTTGAAACATGTTTTTGATCGGTGTGGTTTTTTTTGTTTTGTGAGTGACCTTTCGGGAACCTTAGTCGATAACAAAGAGCCTGGTTCCTCTCTAGGTTTCTTCCTAGGTTCCTGCCTTTCTAGGGAGTTTTTCCTAGCTATCGTGCTTCTACATCTGCATTGCTTGCTGTTTGGGGTTTTAGGCTGGATTTCTGTATAGCACTTTGTGATGTCGGCTGATGTAAGAAGGGCTTTATAAATACATTTGATTGATTGATTGATTGATTGAACAATTTGACATATGACTTTATTGGTTGATAATCGTCCAAAAGATGTTTTATTGACTGTAAAAGAGACAGTCAGGAACTAGAGTGTATGACTTTCTCCTGAACATTGGGAGAGAGGGAAACCCCAGGCCCGCCATTGGTTGACAGGAGGCTGGAGTCCTGCTGTGTTGTGGGTAATGTGCGCATGCCTTGGTCGGTGACCCCTGACCCTCTCAGCAGGTGTGTGTGGCCAGGCTTTATTGAGAGAGGCGCCCCCTCTGGCCTTTCCTAGAGGGGGCGGGTCAGTGGTGGGGGAGGAGGGGCCTGCACAGGACAGATGTTGTATGTGAAAACGTCCAGGGAAAGTGTGCCGTCACTAAAGAGGGGAGGGCAGAACAATAAGGCAGATCTCTGACACAAGCAGCCACACAACACACAAGCCCCAGGTTTCCATGGCAGCTTGTTGCTCTGGCAGCAGTACTAAGACCCGTGTGTTCACTGTGACATTAATTATGCCCTGGGATCCGGGATCCCCAAAAACAAAACATGCCTTTATTCCACTACTGCAATCATGCAACCATGTCTGTTCTAGTTAGAATCGCACAAAATGTATCTGCTTATCGTCTCACTCAATGCCCTTGATACGGTCAAAACCCACAATGTTTTTGTAAATTGTGAAGTCAGCATGATGAACCAGATAACACTTCACATAGAGCAATGTTGCAGCCATATGGTTTCATCATCTCTCTCACCATCTGTTTGCATGTGACTTCATGAATAGATCATGCCTGCACTACTCATTTGTATAAAACCAAAATGGAGGTTGCACAATATGGTTAACTGTGCCACAATGGTAGAGTCATTTCCATTATGTGGGATGATGAAAGAAGATCGGTTGCATTTGAACCGTCTCTGACAAACAAACCGTTTTGTGTCCACTGGGCAGTCAGAGAGTCAGTGTTCTGCAGGGTCCTGGGCCCCTGTTCATAAAGCATCTAAGAGTGGAGTGCTGATCTACGATCAGTTTAGCCTTTTAGATAGAGGTCGACCGATTAACCGGAATGGCCGATCAATTAGGGCCGATTTCAAGTTTTCATAACAATCGGAAATCAGTATTTTTGGATTATTTATTTTTTACAACTTTATTTAACGAGGCAAGTCAGTTAAGAACACATTCTTGTGTTCAATGATGGCCTAGGAACGGTGGGTTAACTGCCTTGTTCAGGGGCAGAACGACAGATTTTTACCTTAGCTTGAGGATTCAATCTTGCAACCTTACTTTTAACTAGTCCAACGCTCTAACCACCTGCTTTACATTGCAGTCCACGAGGAGACTGCCTGTTATGCGAATGCAGTAAGACGCCAAGGTAAGTTACTAGCTAGCATTAAACTTATCTTATAAAAAACAATCAATCATAATCACTAGTTAACTACACATGGTTTATGATATTACTAGTTTATCTAGCGTGTCCTGCATTGCATATAATCGATGCGGTGCGCATTTGCGAAAAAGGACTGTCGTTGCTCCAACGTGTACCTAACCATAAACATCAATGCCTTTCTTAAAATCAATACACAGAAGTATATATTTTTGAACCTGCATATTTAGCTAAAACAAATCCAGGTTAGCAGGCAATATTAACCAGGTGAAATTGTGTCACATCTCTTGCATTCATTGCACGCAGAGTCAGGGTATATGCAACAGTTTGAGCCGCCTGGCTCGTTGCGAACTAATTTGCCAGAATTTTACGTAATTATGACATAACATTGAAGGTTGTGCAATGTAACAGGAATATTTAGACTTATGGCTGCCACCCGTTAGATAAAATACGGAACGGTTCCGTATTTCACTGAAAGAATAAACGTTTTGTTTTCGAGATGATAGTTTCCGGATTCGACCATATTAATGACCTAAGGCTCGCAATTTCTGTGTTAGGCTCGCAATTTCTGTGTTATTATGTAATAATTAAGTCTATGATTTGATAGAGCAGTCTGACTGAGCGATGGTAGGCACCAGCAGGCTCGTAAGCATTCATTCAAACAGCACTTTCGTGCGTTTTGCCAGCAGCTCTTCGCAATGCTTCAAGCATTGTGCTGTTTATGATTTCAAGCCAATCAACTCCCGAGATTAGGCTGGTGTAACCGATGAGAAATGGCTAGCCAGTTAGCGGGGTGCACGCTAATAGCGTTTCAAACGTCACTCGCTCTGAGACTTGGAGTAGTTGTTCCCTTTGCTCTGCAAGGGCCGCGGCTTTTGTGGAGCGATGGGTAACGTTGCTTCGAGGGTGGCTGTTGTCGATGTGTTCCTGGTTCGAGCCCAGGTAGGAGCGAGGAGAGGGACGGAAGCTATACTGTTACACTGGCAATACTAAAGTGCCTATAAGAACATCCAATAGTCAAAGGTATGTGAAATACAAATCGTATAGAGAGAAATAGTCCTATGATTCCTATAATAACTACAACCTAAAACTTCTTACCTGGGAATATTGAAGACTCATGTTAAAAGGAACCACCAGCTTTTATATGTTCTCATGTTCTGAGCAAGGAACTTAAACGTTAGCTTTCTTACATGGCACATATTGCACTTTTACTTTCTTCTCCAAAACATTGTTTTTGCATTATTTAAACCAAATTGAACATGTTTCATTATTTATTTGAGGCTAAATTGATTTGATTGATGTATAATATTAAGTTAAAATAAGTGTTCATTCAGTATTGTTGTAATTGTCATTATTACAAATGTTTAAAAAACAATCGGCAGATTAATCGATATCAGCCTTTTTTTGGTCCTCCAATAATCGGTATCGGTATTGGCGGTGAAAAATCATAATCGGTCGACCTCTACTTTTAGATCATATGCTTATATGGACAAGGGGGGACCTGTTCCTAGATCAGCCAAATTATGAAAACAGGCCCAGGTCCTATAGTTGTAATAGACTCCATCTTGAATCCTGGCCAACGCACATGGACAGAGTGTCTGAGGAATGCACTGTGTCTGGGGACAATTCCAACATGGAATTGCTAAAGCTTCAAAGCAGTGGGGTGTAGCAGACAGCACAGCTTGTTGTCCTGTCTGTTTACTGCGCTTGGGTCGTTTCCTTTGAGGAGATGGCTGCTGCAGAGGAATGTGAGAGTCTGCCACTGTCTTTGATCAATCCACGGCCTAATCAGGTCATAGTACACAACAAATGGGCAGTAAACCAGTCACTTCAATCGCTGACAGCCCTTTCCAATTGAGTAGTAATGCACACAAGCACATTGCATCATTACTGTTGTAAAGCTTCATGGACAGGAGAGAGTCTCTGCAGCCAGTCTAGATCTAGTTTCTCCAGCTTGGCCACCATAAAATGATCTTGGAAGTGACATATTTTTTTGTACCTATATTTAACTAGGCAAGTCAGTTAAGAACAAATTCTTCTTTACAATGACGGCCTACCCCCGGACGACACTGGGCCAATTGCGCACCGCCCTATGGAACTCCCAATCGTAGCCGGTTGTGATACAGCCTGGAATCAAACCCGGGTCTGTAGTGACACCTCTAGCACTGAGATGCAGTGCCTTAGACCTCTGCGCCCCTCGGAGCCCAAGATTGATGAGGGTGATTGGAATGGAAGGTGCGTGGAAGGTCATGAAACCAAAACAATACAATGATGAAAGATACATGAAAGACATGGGGGATAATACATGGAGAAACTGTAGCTGTTCAGCACTCCCCAGTGAGTGATACAGGATGACTTTTCACTCAGACAAATCTGTGGGCAGACCTTGCATTGACTTTTCTCCGTGCTGACCTGTTTTTGTTGCATTGAATTTACATTCAGAGAGCATTTGAACTTAGTTCCTGGGAGTTTTTCACATTAATTGCTCAAGGGGAAATGGAGGGAGAACAGGCAACCTCTAAGAATAAATGGTAATCGGGCAGGAACCGAGGAGAAACGTCTTAGGAAGCAGTTCTAAAAGGAAGCTGCTGTGAGTAGAAAACATTGCCTCACTGTGCTAGTGTGTTTTTTCCTTTTTCAACATGACCTTGTCTATAAAATATCTTTTTCCAGGGGTCTCTGCTCCTCTCTGCCTCCAGGACAAAGTTCGGAGGGTAAACGCTGGTGCCTTGTATGGGAGATGTCAGTCCAATGACGCATGATATTTGTATAACATTACTGGGTTCACAGCCTGGGGTCAAAGTGACCCAGGGAAAAGAAAGAGCCAAGGCCAGGCCTGAGGATAAATCGTGAACTTCAGCCATCAGAAAGAAAGCACAGGTCAAACAACCCTTAGATACGCATCTTGGCTTTAGCTCGGCGATCAAGTCTTTGAAACGATCTAAAGATTATTGCTTTAAACGTTTTGCCCCAAAAGCCATGGTCATCATCTCCCACGGAGAGATATCGGGCTGCAGCTGCTGCTAAAGGTCTGCAGAAGGTCACCAAAGAAAGCCCCTTCCAAACCTATAGAGATGATGTACAGTTTGTACAATATGAGGTATACCATTTTCTTCTTCTAATTGTAACCACTTTATTTATTTACCTTTTGCATTGACAAAAGTAGTACAATTGTATGGACTTACCCTATAACATTGCACTAAATCAAGATTTGACACATCATTGAGCTCAATATCATGATATATATTGAGGCAAAACATTTGACAGTAGCCAAATAGATAGATACAAATACATTTAATGAACATGAAATTGATTTCAAATATATATTCATACCCCTTGACTTCTTTCACATGTTTTTGCTACAGCCTGAATTCAGAATGGATTAAATAGAGGGGGGTTTTCTCACCCATCTGCACACAATACCCCATAATGACAAAGTGAAAATATGTTACATTTTTTGTGTGCAAATGCATTGAAGATGAAATACAGAAATATCTCATTTACATTTGTTTGCACACCACTGAGTCAATACTTTAAAGAGCATCTTTGCCAGTGATTACAGCTGTCTTTTTTCTGGGTAAGTCTTTAAGAGCTTTCTTACCTGGATTATGTAACATTTGCCAATCATTATTTTCAAAATTATTCAAGCTCTGTCAATTTGGTTGTTGATCATTGCTAGATAACCATTTTCAGGTATTGCCATACATTTTCATGTAGATTTAAGGCAAAACTGTAACTCGGCCACTCGGGAACATTCACTGTCTTCTTGGTAAGCAACTCCAGTGTAGATTTGGTCTTGTGTTTTAGGTTATTGTCCTGCTGGAAGGTGAATTCATCTCCCAGTTAATGGTTGCAGCAACTTACTCTGTAGCTCTGCTAGCTCTTTCTGTCACACCCTGACCATAGTTTGCTTTGTATGTTCTATGTTTTGTTTGGTCAGGGTGTGATCTGAGTGGGCATTCTATGTTGGATGTCTTGTTTGTCTGTTTCTGTGTTTGGGCCTGATATGCTTCTCAATCAGAGGCAGGTGTTAATCATTGTCTCTGATTGGGAACCATATTTAGGTAGCCTGTTTTGTGTTGGGTTTTGTGGGTGATTGTTCCTGTCTTTGTGTTTGTGGCACCAGATAGGACTGTTTCGGTTTTTTCACGGTTCTTGTTTTGTATATTGTTCATTTATCATCTTCATTAAAGATGTATCACAATAACCACGCTGCATTTTGGTCCACCTCTCCTTCCCAGGAAGAATCCTGTGACAGAATCACCCACCACAACAGGACCAAGCGGCGTGGTAACGGGCAACAGCAACAGCGGTGCAAAGAGGAATGGACATGGAACGATGTATTGGACGGCAAGGGTTGCTACACCTGGGAGGAGATCCTGGCGGGAAAGGATCGCCTTCCATGGGAACAGGTGGAGGCTGCTAGGAGAGCAGAGGCAGCCGGAGAGAGGAGCCGGCGATATGAGGGAACACGGCTGGCAAGGAAGCCCAAGAGGCAGCCCCAAACATGTATTGGGGGGGCACACAGGAAGTATGGCGAAGCCAGGTAGGAGACCTGCGCCAACTTCCTGTGCTTACCGGAGGGCGAGAGAGACCAGGCAGGCACCGTGTTATGCGGTGGAGCGCACGGTGTCCCCAGTGCGGGTGCATAGCCCGGTGCGGTACATACCAGCTCCGCGTATGGGCCGGGCTAGAGTGAGCATCGAGCCAAGTGCCATGAAGCCGGCTCTACGCATCTGGTCTCCAGTGCGTCTCCTTGGGCCAGCGTACATGGCACCAGCCTTGCGCACGGTGTCCCCGGTTCGCCTGCATAGCCCAGTGCGGGCTATTCCACCTCTCCGCACTGGCAGGGCGACCGGGAGCATTCAACCAGGTAAGGTTGGGCAGGCTCGGTGCTCAAGAGCTCCAGTGCGCCTGCACGGTCCGGTCTATCCGATACCACCTCCATGCATCAGCCCTCCGGTGGCAGCTCCCCGCACTCGCCCTGAGGTGCGTGTCCTCGGCCCAGTACCACCAGTGCCGGCACCACGCACCAGGCCTACAGTGCGCCTCGCCTGTCCAGCGCTGCCAGAGCTTTCCTCCTCTCCAGCGCTGCTGGAGTCTCCAGTCTGCCCAGCGCCGCCTGAGCTACCCATCTGCCCAGCGCCATCAGAGTCGCCAGTCTGTCCAGCGCCGCCTGAGCTACCCGTCTGCCCAGCGCCGCCAGTGCCGCCAGTCTGCCCAGCGCCGCCAGTGCCGCCAGTCTGCCCAGCGCCGCCAGTGCCGCCAGTCTGCCCAGCGCCGCCAGCGCCGCCAGTCTGCCCAGCGCCGCCAGTCTGCCCAGCGCCGCCAGTGCCGCCAGTCTGCCAGGAGCCGCCAGTGCCGCCAGTCTGCCAGGAGCCGCCAGTGCCGCCAGTCTGCCAGGAGCCGCCAGTGCCGCCAGTCAGCCAGGTTCTGCCAGAGCCGCCAGTCAGCCAGGTTCTGCCAGAGCCGCCAGTCAGCCCAGAGCCACTCAGCCCAGAGCCCCTCAGCCCAGAGCCACTCAGCCCAGAGCCCCTCAGCCCAGAGGTGCCAGAGCCCCTCAGCCCAGAGGTGCCAGAGCCCCCGCCCCTCTGTCCAGAGCCCCCGCCCCTCTGTCCAGAGCTTCCGCCCCTCTGTCCCGAGCTTCCGCCCCTCTGTCCCGAGCTTCCGCCTCTCTGTCCCGAGCTGGACTGAGGGGCAGTCCAGCGGGTTCATTTAGAAGGGTCACCGTGGTTAGGAGGCCACGGAAGCGGACAATGGGGCGGACTAAGACTATGGTGAAGTGGGGGCCACATCCAGCACCAGAGCCGCCACCGCGGACAGATGCCCACCCAGACCTTCCCCAATAGGTTCAGGTTTTGCGGCCGGAGTACGCACCTTGGGGGGGTTCTATGTTGGATGTCTTGTTTGTCTGTTTCTGTGTTTGGGCCTGATATGGTTCTCAATCAGAGGCAGGTGTTAGTCATTGTCTCTGATTGGGAGCCATATTTAGGTAGCCTGTTTTGTGTTGGGTTTTGTGGGTGATTGTTCCTGTGTTTGTGGCACCAGATAGGACTGTTTAGGTTTTTTCACGGTTCTTGTTTTCTAGATTGTTGTATTTTCATCTTTATTAAAGATGTACAAAAATAATAAATTGGTCCGCCTCTCTTTCACCAGAAGAAAACCATTACACTTTCTATATAATTTATATACATATCACTTTCAGCTCTCAGTAACCACCAAAAACTCCTTATAGAAAATAGGCTAAAATATAAGGCACATTGCCACAAAGTTAAAACAAACAGACTACGTTGATGGCTTTTGCAAATAGAGCTGGGTTTCTTCACGTCTAAATGAAGACTTTTAAAACAGGCATCTACAGGACCTGTTTTTTTTGTCCGACTTTCACGTTTTCTACCACAACCACAAACCCTATAGCAGTTTCTGGTTCTCACCTCTGAGATATGACCTTCCTCACAGACAAACTGTCAACAGTCTTTCGCCAGGGTTTGTTTCCTACTGTGTCATTACAATACAGACTAAAGTATTACAATAGAGAGGAGCAACTTAGAGGTTATTCTTCACCACTGTATTGCTATGACAACGGGGTTTTAAAGCCATGGTTATTTTAGGATCCAGCACTGCAGCTCATTCTAAGACGTCTTGCTCTGTCATGTTGGCGTAGTCCAGAACATGCCTAGGAAAATAAACTGAACAAAAATATAAACGCGACATGTAAAGTGTTGGTCCCGTGTCTCATGAGCTTAAATAAAAGATCCAAGACATTTTCCATATGCACAAAAAGCGTATTTCTCTCATGTTGTGCACACATTTGTTTACATCCCTGTTAGTGAGAATTTCTCCTTTGCCAAGATAATCCATCCACCTGACAGGTGTAGCATATCAAGAAGCTGATTAAACAGCATGATCATTACACAGACGCACCTTGTGCTGGGGACAGTAAAAGGCCATTCTAAAATGTGCAGTTATATCACACAACACAATGCCACAGAAGTCTCAAGTTGAGGGAGCTTGCAACTGTCATGCTAACTGCAGGAATGTCCACCAGAGCTGTTGCCAGAGAACTGAATGTTAATCTCTCTGCCACACCTCCAATGTCGTTTTAGAGAATTTGGCAGTACGTCCAACAGGCCTTACACCCGCAGTGTGTTACCATACCAGCCCAGGACCTCCACATCCTGCTTCTTCACCTGCAGGATCTTCTGAGACCAGCCACCCCGATAGCTGATGAAACTGTGGGTTTGCACAACCTAACCATTTCTGCACCAACTGTCAGAAACCATCTCAGGGAAGCTCATCTGTGTGCTCGTCGTCCTCACCAGGGTCTTGACCTGACTGCAGTTTGGCGTCGTACCCGACTTCAGTGGGCAAATGCTCACCTTCGATGGCCACTGGCATGCTGGAGAAGTGTGCTCTTCACGGAAGAATCCCAGTTTCAACTGTACTGAATTGATGGCAGACGGCATGTAGAGGTACCGTGACAAGATACCGTGACGAGGTCCTGAGGCCCATTCATCCCCCGCCATCACCTCATGTTTCAGAATAATAATGCACAGCCCCATGTCGCAAGGATCTGTACACAATTCCTGGAAACTGAACATTTCCCAGTTCCTCCATGGCCTGCGTACTCACCAGACATGTCACACATTTAGCCCGTTTGGGATGCTCTGGATAGACTAGTGTTCCAGTTCCCGCCAATATCCAGCAACTTCGCACAGCCATTGAAGAGGAGTGGGACAATATCCAACAGGCCACAATCAACAGCCTGGTCAACTCTATGCAAAGGAGATGTTTCAGGCTGCATGAGGGAAATGGTGGTCACACCAGATACTGATTGGTTTTCTGATCCACGCCCCTAGCTTTTGTTTAAGATATATGTGACCAGCAGGCACATATCTGTATTCCCAGTCATGTAAAATCCATAGATTAGGGCTGAAGGAATTTATTTCAATTCACAGATTTCCTTATATGAACTGTAACTCGCTAAAATCTTTGAAATGATTGCATGTTGCGTTTATATTTTTGTTCAGTGTAATTTCCAGTAGTTTAGAGTGACCAGTACCCTGGCTAAGTTGAGGGATTTAAAACAAATTGAATGAGATTACATTGGAATAAATCATTGGTTGAGCACATGAGCTAGGGTGCTCAGTGGCAAGCCAGGAGCATTACGATCAATCCTCGTGTCTTTGTTTTTCAGTTTGAGCCAAGTCAAACATGGAAACCTATTCATAGTGTGAGCAGAAGTTAGGCCCAGGGAGGACCCCTTCCTGTCAGCCAATCTCCTCCTGATTAGTGGGAATAAAGGGTCATCCTCTCCCTGACATCCCTTTGTGTCTGTATCGACGGGGGGAAAAATCCTATCCACTGTTTCCCCTCAGGGATATGATGATCTCTACTGTTGGCGGAACCATCGCTGGTCCAAGCCAAGGAATGTCTGATGTAGACCTGGCTCATCTTGGCAGGTCTGAGACCTGCTGTGAGACCATATGGACACGGTCACATCTGCAGGAAGACTCCTGATTAGGATTAGACCTTTGTGTTCAGCATGGGTTCCTCTCGGTTCTTCTCCCATTTCCTCCTTACCGTGGGCACAGGCTTGCTTCACGTGTATCTCCGATATGTTTCCAATATGTATGCCGGCGTGTGCATTTTCAAAGAGTGACTGAGGCTAGGGCGTTCAAGTTGAGGCGGTGTCGCCTTTGAGAGTCCTTGTCCTTTCATGCGTTCAGTGGTGTTCATGTTTTCAATCTGTTATTTCCCACCATTGTCTGCTGTGAAGGCGTTTTCTGGGAAGCATCAAGATATTTATTTATCATCTACTTTAACTCTTGCCTCGTCCAAAGAAGCCACTGCTAAAGATGTTTGTTTAAAGGGTCAGGCTATCGGTTTAGAAATATATATCTGGAGATATATTTAGCAGCTGGGGGTGACCCTTTGCTATTGTAGACAGGGTGAAAATAACTTCCCAGAGTGTCATAATTCAGGAACATGGTTGTGTACATAACATACATCTCGAAGATACTGTATGCATAGTGTATATAGAGAAACAGAAACTGAGAAATACACCACTGTCTGTGTAACAGAAATAGTCCAAACTCTAACAAATTCAAATCACATGAGGATAAGGGATAGTACACAAAATAGTCCAGAAAACGTTTGTTTACAACTTCAGTAAATCGGAAGTGAGCAAACATGAAATTTGGCTGATCTGGGATTTAATCCATTTAGCCTGTTGGTTTAAAATCTTCAAAGCGTTAAAGGGCTTGCTACTGGCACCGCCATGTTGTCTTCTGGATCTATGGTCTATTGTACACTGTTAATACCAGCTTAGCAGGAGAGCCTTGGCTAATTATCCTGGTTAACCATCTCTATGCGACATTATATGACAGTAGCTCTGATGACCAGAAAAATCTGTACAGTTATGTGACCAAAAACAATCATGGGTGGACCCAGGCCATGACCAATTACAACCAAACCTTACTCGTATTTTTGCATCCTCATAGAGAGAAATTAAGTCTATTTGTAAACAAAACGTTGTTTTAGATGAGTTTCTCACCATTAGGACAGTCCTGTCTATGTGTGTGTCTGTGTGAGCGGGGACGAGGGAGTGGAATAACTAAATTGTGAGTAGGATGTGAGCACCCAACTCTGACCTCCCTCCCCACTGCTTCCTCTCCCAACTCCCTGGGTGGGTCTCCCCCCAGGCTGCTAGAAATCACACAATTCTACTGTTCTCATGACCATTGTCTTCAATTATGCTAGCCATGCGTTCTCTCGCTCTCTGCCTGGCTAGTGTTTCTCTAGTTAGTCGTCTTAGGAACTGGGACTGAGAGATAACATTTATTGCCTTGTTGGCTGGAGTAGCAGGGAGGGAAATCTGTCAGTTTGTTTCAGTTGGGTTTCTGCCATGGGAGATATTAATCTGCTGTTTTTAAGCAGGAAATGAAAGGTAATCCTTGAAATACGCAAAAAGGGTGAAACAGTTCATGAATCCTCTGCCATAGCAATAACACTGTGGTATGTCCCTGTTTTCTTTTATAACCTTCCCTTATTATGATCAGAGTGACTGCGGATTCGAGAGAGATCAGGCCTTGGTAATAATTAAATGGTGCATTCGGAAAAATAAAAAAATCATGAATAAATGTATAATAAATTACAAAAGAAAGTAGGTCGGTATAGTCCAAGAACCTTGTGACATTTCCTGCCTCATACGTGTCACTGAATTTGACATAGCTCACGTTGTCATATCACACCGCAAAGCGGTCCGCATCGCACACAATGTGTTGACAATAGGTTTGGAAGAGTACACGTTTCCGTGCACAAGAGCGGCATTGAAAAGGACACATGGCTTGAATTTGGATCAGTGAATTGTTTGCCAGTGGAGAGGCCTAAGCTTTAGGAAGAAGAGGAGGCTTCTATCTGACGGAGCTCTATCTCTGTAGTCTCAACCCCCCCCCCCCAGGAAGCGTGTGCACCAGTTCAACCATGGAAAGTTTACACTGCTGCTGAACAGATCCGTGTTTACGTTGGGGCCACCTCAGTAGGAAGCAGTGTAGCAGTAGTAGAAGCAGCGGTGGTGGGATCCGACTCCCTGTGTCATCAAATGAGTCACTGTTTCCACTTGATAAGTACAAAGCAAACAGTTTGATTCCGCTGTTATTGGCAGATCAGAGGATGTAACTCTGCTCTAGAAGACATCAGAGAGTTGTTGAAATTCCAAAGGAATGTTATAATGGTTCATTGACTGGCTATGTATGTATGTATGGAAAAGATACGCACGCTGGTTCTGTAAAAGGTGTGTTGGACCTCAGCTGCTGGTTGAGGATACATGAGGCCAGAGTGCTGATAACAGGATGGAGATTTGGTTTCAAGTAGGTTTCCTCCCACAAAACACACACTCATCACTTTTACTGCTGGGACTGAGAGTCAACGTAAAAAGTTGAGAATAACTGAATGCTGGATCAGGTCCAATACAGATGTTTTTATCTCAATATCATAATCATCATAGGTAACAATTAAGAACCTTACTGTGTTTGTTTCACATTCAAATGGTCAAAAGGAAACAGAATAGCAATTCCTCAAGCAAAAATGTTGCTAGGACTGTCTGGGACTGGAGTGTAGAGCGGAAAACTGAAAATTAGCTCTTATTGGCAGAGAGGGTTGGAACTCTCTTTCTTATTGGTCTATTAACTAATTTACCGCCTGGGGATGTCACAGGCAGGTCAAAAATCCATCCCACCAAAACAGGATGACATTTCAGGCAGTCTTTTCAAACAGCTCTTACACTAAAAGGGCATTATCATCATTTTCACAATTTCACAGTATAATTTCAACATCATAGTGTGGAAATATATATAAAACGCAGGCAAATCACATATTTAACAGCACTGGGAAACGTTTCCGCATAGTGTGCAATGAATCTCCGTAACTCTATCATGATTGCCTCAAATCAGTTTATTTGGTGCCATACTCTAATATACTCTTCTTTGTATTCTATCAGTTTCCAATAGCAGAAAAGAAAGAGATGGAAATGTGTTAGCTCCCTGTCCCCTAGGGCATTAAAATACCCAGAAACCCCTCATTATACGTACCTTGAATTGCTGTGGGTCCAGAGATGCTATCTGTCTCCAGATAACAGGAGATACTGTGTGTTTTAACATAGCACAGAATGGGTGACTTGTTTGCGCTTTTGAGATTTTCAGTCATCTATTTCAAGCCTGTCACACCATGGGCTGATGTGAGAAATGTTCTTCTGGCAACAAATACCGTACTATTTCACAGAGCCACAAGGGCTATCTGTTGCTGTCACTTTTCTGCCTCCCCTGAGAATGACTTAACAGACAAACGCTCATGAACCTCCCCCCTCAGTTGGTGACCGATCACAGCTCTCATTCCCAGCATGCAGGGGATGTCACGGACTGCTGCCTCGCTGCCACTGCAAATATCAGAGCTGACATGGTGGTCAGCTGCAAACTCTTACACTTTTTGTACCACGTTACCATGGGAATCGCAAATCAACCACAGTCCCCACTCATTGTGCTGGTATACATATCTGTAGAGTCGTGTAAAACCTTGGATGTGTTATTAAATGCTGAGCTTCAGCAGATTCCTGACCCTACCCCAGTGGAGCCATGACACAGTGTTCTCATTGAGCCTGGTCTGAAACGAGGTTAAGTCGAAAGCCCTTGTTCCCCCTTTTTCTCGGTCACGTGATTCTTTTGTCACTATGATGGGATCACAACCTGAAGGTTCTCAGAGAGCACTTGGGTGTGCTGTCAGCATTTGATCTCTATTGTTCACTCTTTCCCTCTACAATTTGCTGAAGGAACAAGATACAGTTTCTCTCTCCCCTCCATAGAAAGTACCTCGTTTGTGGAACTCCATTGAAATGTGCCTTTTTGCCTTTTTGTCCACTTCAATTTCATCAATTGAGTTTGTTGAAAGACTCTCATGGATAGATTCCACTATACGCACACACTGGTTGAATCAACGTTGAACCAATGTGGAATAGACGCTGAATCGTGGGATTGCTCATGAAGAACCAAAATCAAATCATATTTTTTATTTCTGTTTCTAAAGGTGGATGGTTAAAACATTAACTTCAGTGATTATATTTGTTGGGGGTCTTGTTTGAAGGATTATAGTTTTTTGTTGTAAATGAGAACAGTGTAATTGATGGACTAATGATCATAGGAGAGCGGTGGTAATGGGGACACTGGGACAGTCACTGTCTGATCAAGATATGCTGGGCTCAGCATGGCGTCTTCTTATTAACATATTTTGCTGATTGTATCTGGCCTACATATGACCATTTGTTTTGGCATCTTGGGAAAATGTCCTGGGTACTGGCATATCTTGTTGTCATGGTAATGACACTGTATGCATTGTGTGCATTTTATTCAAAAGGCATCAGTCAGCTGTTTCCTTCTAATTTATAGTTTGGTAAGAATACACAGAGATCCTCTTGGGGCTAGCCCTTTTTCTTCTTGGGGAAACACTATTGTTGTGTGGTTACTCTCTGCTACTCTTTCTTTCTCTCCATTGTTTGGCTTGCACTGCATTTACACTATATTTGTCTTGTGTAACACATCAGGAACAAAAGACAGAACAAACTACAATATCCACCTACTTTATCTAGGATCACATAGACATAGACTAGACTGTGAGACGTTTGGTATGGTTACATAAGACAGATGGTTACTTACTTAAAAACAAAAGTAAGGTGGTTGGGGGTATAACACGAATGTCAAGCAACCAAAGGTTGCGAGTTCAAATGTCATCAAAGACAACTTTAGCATTTTAGCTAATTACCAACTTTTCAACGACTTACAACTTTTTAGCTACTTTGCAACCACTTAGCATGATAGCTAACCCTTCCCCTAACCCTAGCCTTAACCCTTTAACCACAATCCTAAACTTAACCCTAATCTTAACCATAACCCCTAGCCTAGCTAGAATCCATAACGTATCATACACTTAGCAAATTCGAAACACATTGTATGTTTTGCAGATTGGTAAATGTTTACATATGTTTACGTATAATACGAATTGTGGCTCGTAACATATCATACAAAATGGGTGATGGACATCCACAAATGATTACATGCCATACGAAATGTAACATATCATAAGAGCGTTGGGCCAGTAAGCAAAAGGTTGCTGGATTGAATCCCCGAGCTGACAAGGTAAAAAATCTGTCATTCTGCCCCTAAGCAAGGCAGTTAACACACTGTTCCCCGGGCGCCGAAGATGTGGATGTCGATTAAGGCAGCCCCCTGCACCTCTCTGATTCAGAGGGGTTGGGTTAAATGTGGAAGACACATTTCAGTTGAAGGCATTCAGTTGTACAACTGACTAAGTATCCCACTTTCCCCTAAATGGAGTGCCTCTGATTTACGTAAAGAATAATACCAAATGCTCTGAGACCAGGTTGAGCCTCAGCAAAAACCTCATTACAAACAATCCCAAGTATCTACACTGACACCCAAAGTTGTAAATCAACAGATTCCACTAAAAGCATAGTCTTTGGTAGCTGACCTCAAATAACAGCAGCAGCAGGAGCAGCAGTATCTAGACTAACCGTGTGCTGTGATAGGAAACGAGATACGCCACTGAGGCAAGATGGAGAGATGGGCCTGTGTGCTGATTACCCACCAGGTTCCCAGGGTCTTGTCTCTCTCTGGGGAGAGACCTGAGCACAGCTTGGGTCTCCCCACTGTCATTACCGCCAGTGAGTGCCACAATAGGTAAGGGAGATGAGATAACATTGTGGGTGAGGAGCAGCAGGTGAGAAGCTCAACAGGGCATTATTAGGTATCCGGATCCCAGGGTGTAGCATTGCTGCTGACCTCAGGGGTTATGACTCACCATCTGCCGCAGAGAATTCCTCCTGCTCAGAGCTCAAGCCCAAGGGCCAATTCAACAGGGGAACTAAATGTTTGTGTTGTTTTGGCTTTGGTTTCTCTAGTTTCTTTGTCTCTTTTTGTAAACAGATGAATGATAACGAATATGCTTTCAAAAGGTTTGATCTGTAGTAGTGTCTGTTTATCATAGCCTTAGTGGCTATGAAAAAGGAAAAACAGATTTGTAGCATTTCAGATTTATTCTATCTATATAGTCATAGGAGCTGACCTGTAGAACACAGTGCATGAACCGTGGAACCTGTCCTTCTGCCAGTCAGATATGTGGCCCACATTATATGGGTTTTCAGATTCTCAAATTCCAGTCGGTTTACAGGACCATCAGTCACTGAGAGCACACCCCAGGGATGCTCTGATGAAAGCCATGTTGGATGATTCACACACATGACCCCAGTGTGCTGACGCTGGGTACACCCTGTACCTTGACCTCTGATCCCAGCGCCTGTTTGATCTGAGAACCTGGTGTAAAATCAGAGGTGCCCATCACAGCCACACATGCCAGCCACCCGTTCGGTCTGAGAGGCAGACACGGCAGAACCTGGGAATATTGAATTAGGACGTGCTGCTTTGACCGAAAAGCAGGAGCCAGTTGTTAAGAGGATGAGGCTGGCCCCATGCCCGTCTCTGACCAGCCAGCTTCAAGAGCAGCTGGTAACAGCTATCAGCTTTCACAGACAGGCCAGGTGAAGTAGAGTTGAAGTCGGAAGTTTACATACACCTTAGCCAAATACATTTAAACTCAGTTTTTCACAATTCCTGACATTTAATCAGAGTAAAAATGCCATGTCTTAGGTCAGTTAGGATCACCGCTATATTTTAAGAATGTGAAATGGCAGAATGGCAGTACAGAGAATGATTTATTTCAGCTTTTATTTTTTTCATCACATTCCCAGGGGGTCAGACGTTTACATACACTCAATTAGTATTTGGTAGCATTGCCTTTAAATTGTTTGACTTGGGTCAAAGTTTCGGGTAGCCTTCCACAAGCTTCCCACAATAAGTTAGGTTTGTATGCCTCCTTGCTCGCACACGCTTTTTCAGTTCTGCCCACAAATCTTCTATAGGATTGAGGTCAGGGCTTTGTGATGGCCACTCCAATACCTTGACTTTGTTGTCCTTAAGCCATTTTGTCACAACTTTGGAAGTATGCTTGGTGTCATTGTCCATTTGGAAGACCCATTTGCAACCAAGCTTTAACTGATGTCTTGAGATGTTGCTTCAACATATCCACATCATTTTCCTTCCTCATGATGCCATCTATTTTGGGAAGTGCACCAGTCCCTCCTGCAGCAAAGCACCCCCCAAACATGATGCTGCCACCCCTGTACTTCACGGTTGGGATGGTGTTCTTCGGTTTGCAAGCCTCCCCCTTTTTCCTCCAAACATAACGATGATCATTATGGCCAAACAGTTCTATTTTTGTTTCATCAGACCAGAGGACATTTCTCCAAAAAGTACAATCTTTGTCCCCAAGTGCAGTTGCAAACCATAGTCTGGCTTTTTTATGGCGGTTTTTGAGCAGTGGCTTCTTCCTTGCTGAGCGGCCTTTCAGGTTCTGTCGATATAGGACTCATTTTTCTGAGGATATAGATACTTTTGTACCTGTTTCCTCCAGCATCTTCACTTTGCTGTTGTTCTGGGATTGATTTGCACTTTTCGCACCGAAGTACGTTCATCTCTAGGAGACAGAACGCGTCTCCTTCCTGAACGGTATGACGGCTGTG
Organism: Oncorhynchus nerka; assembly: GCF_034236695.1. Lineage (NCBI taxonomy): Eukaryota > Metazoa > Chordata > Actinopteri > Salmoniformes > Salmonidae > Oncorhynchus > Oncorhynchus nerka. The sequence goes on along the minus strand of NC_088416.1, from coordinate 25,160,898 downwards.
TGGTCCCATGGTGTTTATACTTGCGTACTATTGTTTGTACAAATGAATGTGGTACCTTCCGGCATTTGAAATTGCTCCCAAGGATGAACCAGACTTGTGGAGGTCTACAATTTGTTTTCTGAAGTCTTGGCTGATTTCTTTTCATTTTCCCATGATGTCAAGCAAAGAGGCACAGAGTTTGAAGGTAGACCTTGAAATACATCCACAGGTACACCTCCAATTGACTCAAATTATGTCAATTAACCTATCAGAAGCTTCTAAAGCCATGGCATCATTTTCTGGAATTTTCCAAGCTGTTTAAAGGCACAGTCAACTTAGTGTATGTAAACTTCTGACCCACTGGAATTGTGATACAGTGAATTATAAGTGAAAGAATATGTCTGTAAACAATTGTTGGAAAAATGACTTGTGTCATGCACAAAGTAGATGTCCTAACCGACTTGCCAAAGCTATAGTTTGTTAACAAGAAATTTGTGGAGTGGTTGAAAAACGAGTTTTAATGACTCCAACCTAAGTGTATGTAAACTTCTGACTTCAACTGTATAATTATTGTGCTTTTCTATTAAATATCTCACTGCTCAAAACAAACTTGTAACTTTGTTTTGAGAGTAAATGCACCAAATTTGAAGTACCTGCATTTTCATTTGCATTGATTTATAAATAAATCTTTACCATTGAATACGGAAATGAAAACTAAGGCTCATTTAATGGATGCAACTCAAGCCATTTCATAACCAAAATTCAGAGATTGATTTATGGTATGGATATCACATTTTGATGAAATGAGAGAAGGGTAAGCCCCATCTGGAAAATATTTTCAAATCAGTTAAGGAGTCGACCTCACACTCGTAAATGCACTGCTGTTGTTGGTACCAGACACCTCAAGTCATGACCGGCACCTCTGACCTTGGCCTCATATATTCTGACATGCTAATGATCAGCACATCAACTACTTTCACTGGTACAAAACAACTTATATCAGCTCATCCTATATCATCTGCTTTTAAGGGGCGGCAGGTTGGTAGATTGAATCCCTGAGGTAAAAAGTTGTCCTTCTGCCCCTAATAAGGCAGTTAAGGCACTGTTCCTAGGCCACCATTGTAAATAAGAATTTGTTCTTATTTCAATAAGGGTGTAAGATATGGGTGCCTGATTGTCTGTTATTCTATTGACACCCTTGTCTTTCGACAGGAAGTTGTTGGACACAAATATAGTTGATTTGATCCAGGGACAGTGGATATCTTTGTGCACATCTGAAGGCCTGATGCGTTGTCCAGATGTGGTGTGTGACCCGGCGCTGACCCACAGTGCCCCAGAAGACCGCCCGAGCCCGGAAAATGTACTCCCCTTTCTGAAACAGAAAAGCGTGCAGCTAGACATCAGCAAAGCAAATACTTGCTAATGATTTGTAACATCTCAAGAGAATGACAAACATCAACAAAGATAAGAATAAAAACTGTACAAAAAAGTACAAATGTTCCTGCCTGATTACATTCACATGTTGAGAGTCCTCTACAACAACCCTTAACATTCACATAATCAAACATAAGCCACCAGGGCATCATAGTAAGACAATATCCTCCTCCTACGTGCAACCTCAGAGCTCAGTACTTTGACAGCTCTGTGTTGGTAACCCCAGTAGAGCAGAGGACTCCGCCCCTGCCCCACCCCCACCTCTGGCTCTATGCTGACTGCTGACAGAGGGCAGGGGGCCATCTGAGGGGCTGCTGATGCCAGGGTCCATGTTCCACTACGTTACAGTATACAACCCCGCTCTGCTTCCATCTGCTCAAGTCATCAGGCCTCCTGCACTGCTGCTGGAAAAGAGTTTGTGTGCTGCTTGCTGACATGTCAAAACAAACCAAGATGAGGGTCCTGTGCAGCACCGTGACCCCTCCTGCCACCTGCCCAGACCCCTGCTGGGACACCATAAGGCCCATGTTTTACTTTCAGACATGACCCTTACAGAGATGACCCTCTGGACTAACATCCCTGCTGCTGAATAGACAAGTAAGAAAACCTGTGTGCATGCTCAGTGACACTAGGTAAACATGTAAACTTGCAAGGCACTGGACTGTTAAGTGGTGGACAGTAAATGTTGTGGAGAGGAAAGGAAGCCTGGCAATGCAGGGCAGTGATCTGCTGTGGGCTGTAGTGCCATCCCACTGGGGCCAAACTGGTTGAATCAACAATGTTTCCACGTTATTTCAACAACAAAAATAAATGTGATGACTTTGACTCAATGGGGAAAACTGGTTGGTTTTGCAAAAAGTCATCAATGTAAAGGAATTTCAGGGATTCCTGTATGTCTCCCCCCCCCCCCCAAAAAAAAAAACGTTTAAAGAACTTGTTGATTTCACGTTGAATTAGCACTCGCTGTCAACTCAATAAAATGTACGTCAAAACTAGATGTTGATATGATGTCTGTGCCCAGTGGCATGCCACCGTTTAGAGCAGCTCTCTCTCGCCCCCCTGGCAGTCTAATCTGAACCTGCTACATGCCTGTGATTGATGGTCCATTCACTTCTAACCCTCTCAGTAGTGCTTAGCTGCACCTATTGGGACTTTTTCCAACTGGAAAGTGTTGAGCTCTTTAGCAGAGAAATTTGATGGACAGGGACAGGTTTGCCCTGGGCCCTCCGTCAACAGTATCCTCACCTGGAGAAATAGCTAGATTTTCCATCAGGATATTACATAGAAATGATCCCCACTCCATCAGTATGTTACATAGAAATGATCCCCTCTCCATCAGGATGTTACATAGAAATGATCTCCACTCCATCAGGATGTTACATAGAAATGATCTCCACTCCACCAGGATGTTACATAGAAATGATCCCCACTCCATCAGTATGTTACATAGAAATGATCACCACTCCATCAGTATGTTACATAGAAATGATCTCCACTCCATCAGGATGTTACATAGAAATGATCCCCACTCCTTCAAGACGTTACATAGAAATGATCCCCACTCCATTAGGACGTTACATAGAAATGATTTCCACTCCATCAGGATGTTACATAGAAATGATCCCCACTCCTTCAAGACGTTACATAGAAATGATCCCCACTCCATTAGGACGTTACATAGAAATGATTTCCACTCCATCAGGATGTTACATAGAAATGATCCCCACTCCATCAGTATATTACATAGAAATGATCCCCACTCCATCAGTATATTACATAGAAATGATCTTCACTCCATCAGGATGTTACATAGAAATTATCCCCACTCCATCAGTATGTTACATATAAATGATCTCCACTCCACCAGGATGTTACATAGAAATGATCTTCACTCCATCAGGATGTTACATAGAAATGATCCCCACTCCATCAGTGTGTTACATAGAAATGATCTCCACACCATCAGTGTGTTACATAGAAATTATCCCCACACCATCAGTGTGTTACATAGAAATGATCCCCACTCCATCAGTATGTTACATATAAATGATCTCCACTCCACCAGGATGTTACATAGAAATGATCTTCACTCCATCAGGATGTTACATAGAAATGATCCCCACTCCATCAGTGTGTTACATAGAAATGATCTCCACACCATCAGTATGTTACATAGAAATTATCCCCACTCCACCAGGATGTTACATAGAAATTATCCCCACTCCATCAGTATGTTACATGGAAATGATCCCCATTCCATCAGGATGTTACATCCCTCTAGGGGTGTGGGGGCTGTGCTTTGGCAAAGTGGGTGGGGTTATATCTTTCCTGTTTGGCCCTGTCCGGGGGTGTCCTCGGATGGGGCCACAGTGTCTCCTGACCCCTCCTGTCTCAGCCTCCAGTATTTATGCTGCAGTAGTTTATGTGTCGGGGGGCTAGGGTCAGTTTGTTATATCTGGAGTACTTCTCCTGTCCTATTCGGTGTCCTGTGTGAATCTAAGTGTGCGTTCTCTAATTCTCTCCTTCTCTCTTTCTCTCTCTCGGAGGACCTGAGCCCTAGGACCATGCCCCAGGACTACCTGACATGATGACTCCTTGCTGTCCCCAGTCCACCTGGCCGTGCTGCTGCTCCAGTTTCAACTGTTCTGTCTTGTTATTAATTGACCATGCTGGTCATTTATGAACATTTGAACATCTTGGCCATGTTCTGTTATAATCTCCACCTGGCACAGCCAGAAGAGGACTGGCCACCCCACATATGCTCTCTCTAATTCTCTCTTTCTTTCTCTCTCTCGAAGGACCTGAGCCCTAGGACCATGCCCCAGGACTACCTGACATGATGACTCCTTGCTGTCCCCAGTCCACCTGACCATGCTGCTGCTCCAGTTTCAACTGTTCTGCCTTATTATTATTCGACCATGCTGGTAATTTATGAACATTTGAACATCTTGGCCATGTTCTGTTATAATCTCCACCTGGCACAGCCAGAAGAGGACTGGCCACCCCACATAGCCTGGTTCCTTTCTAGGTTTCTTCCTAGGTTCTGGCCTTTCTAGGGAGTTTTTCCTAGCCACCATGCTTCTACACCTGCATTGCTTGCTGTTCGGGGGTTTAGGCTGGGTTGAAAACTGACAAGAAGGATCATTCAGTCCCATTCTACCCACCGAAAACAGTTTCTGACTGAGAAGGAACCAGAAGATGAGAACGATATAGAATATCTGCATCTTCTTCCTGTCTTTTTGCATGGTTAACATTTATTTTAAGAGTTACATTTAAGTATATGGATCCCCCAGTGAGTCATTGGTATTGAACTAACAGCTGCGGCAGGTGTGAGCGCAAGATGCATGTATCAACATGGACTAACAATGAGGCATGCTCCATAACAGACAGCTTTAACTGCCATGTAATAAATGAAACAGATATGCTTTGAACTGCTGCAAGTGGTTGCTTCTCAAGTTGTTACATAAGTTAATATTTCCTTGCTTGATGGCATTGTTGTGTGCACCTTGGATAATGAAATCAGGCACTGGAGTTCCCCCTGTTTGCCAACGGTTTGGTCAGAAAACCTGCAGTACAAAGTTAATGTACACAAAATCAGAAATGGGTAACTTCCCACTGGGCACAAACTGGTTGAATCACCATTGTGTCCACGTCATTTCAATGAAATTACGTTGAACTAACAGGGAATAGACGTTGAATTGACATCTGTGCACAGTGGGTTACTGTACCATGGTTATATGTATTTTTATCCACTACAGCAACTAAATCAAGCTGGATTTATGAAAGAGATTTTCATTTAAGGCCTTATACAGATGATATCATAAAATGTATTCTTTCGCAAAACGTATTGCAAAGGTCAACGGCTATATCTATTTTATGACACTGTGTTCCCCACCTTAAAAACCTCCACATCCTTTGATCTCCCGTAATTTATGGACCTGTCCTCATCAAACTGAGACCTGTGTTTATGATTCATAATAAAACCAATCTCTATGAAGTGTCTTTAGTTCCAGAATCCTCCATCCCCCACGGGAAACTACTTGCAATTGATTGCCTTAGAAAATCACCCAACTAACACCAAAACAATGGTGCGTAGTGACCATTTTAAAAATGAGGCTAAAAACTATTTGTCCGTGATATAGTGAGCTCCAATTTGAGGGTATTGTCATCCATATCGGGTGGACCGTTTAGAAATTACAGCACTTTATGGAGTCACTTTTCTTAAAAATATTAGAGAATATGTTTCTAAACACTTCTACATTCATGTGGATGCCACCACGACTACGGATAATACTGAAATACTTTTGGACCTGACTGTAAGTGACGCGGCAAGGTTCACAGTAGCATTAAAGAGAACAAAACCAGATGGACACTATGACTGCTCACTAAACTCACTCACTAAATGATGATTCGTGGCTCTTGCCTCCCCTCAGTATGGATTCATGAGCAGCTTGACCATTGAGGGGTCATGGTCAGGTCTCTCCTTCCTCTCAACTGGGGTGTCTGTGCGTGAGAGGAGCTATGGTCAGGTCTCTCCTTCCTCTCAACTGGGGTGTCTGTGCGTGAGAGGAGCTATGGTCCACAGATCACCCCTGGGGCCTATCCTAACCCCATTACACAGTCCCCTGTCTATGGAGGCCTACGGAGTGGCGACCCTAGCGTTGGAGACCAGCCTTGCTGATGAAGTAATGCAGTTGGCCCTGTAGTTATTTTTTTTATCCCCGTGTTTAGAAGGATTTCCATTGAACTGATGTGTCATAATCTTGACAAAAACTCTACCCTGTTAGACATGTTTCATTTATTTATTTCTGTTCCTACCTTTCTTGAGAAGCTGTATTGTGTGCCAGGATTCTGCAGTGATTAGGAGTCAGACAACGGTCTGGTAGAAGGTTTAGGGCTGGATTCAATCTATATCTGAAGTATTGCGGAAGATCCGCGTTTACCGTGAATGCAGTCTCTGCGAACATGGGAACAATTGCCTTTAAATGTCTATAATGTGGATCTTCCTCGATACGGATTGAATCCAGCCCTTAGTCCGTGACTAGGTCAAATGGGAGGTGGCATTAGCAGAGTGGCCCAGGCTCAGGGATTCTATGGGACTGCAAGTTTCCTATGAATGCTGTCTAGCAAGGTCACTTATGGGTCTGGCTTCATCAGTATGTCTACAATGTGAGAACATGCCCCACTCAGCCCCCTACCATGGCTGGACTCACTCACATCAGCAACATGGGCCTTCCACGTCACCACCATATGGTCCACATTCACATAGGCACTGGGAAAGCAGCACCCTCAGCATCATTATGTAAATGTAGACGCCAAGGCCTTGGTAGACCCAGGCAGAAAAGTAGACAGAAGCCCAGCCTGAGGGAGGGGCTGAGGGGCTCTCTCTCTCATTCCCATGCAGAGACACTGAGGGGTTGGCCGTCAAAGCCACATGATAATGCCTCAGCTGATGCACGAGGGCCATTTAGCATGTATTGCATATGTTTGGGTATGTTTTCTTTTGGATCTCAGAAGCCATTGTGCGTACAGGCCTACAGCAAAACACCTAGGAAACAATGGAACAAGCTGAAAACAATACTAGAATGAGTCCAACCAAGGACTTGTGTACGTGATTTTATGTTTGGGTTCAAATGTATGGTCTCGTGGGAGAAATACTATCTTGTGCATTATTCAGACCAACCAAATTTATGGCACAATGAAACATTTGAATGTTTGATTTCTAAAAGCATTTCTTTGGTATTCCACATTGCAATGTTTCTTTGTATTCACATTTGGGAGTTTCAGGAGCATGTCTCAACTCACAGCACATCTCTCCCATGAATACTTGGAATCTTTACTGTTATGGTACTAATAACAATACTTTTTAGCCTCTTTCTACACCCTATTTACACCCTGTCCCAGGGTGTAAATCTCATCAGTACATTTTGTTTTGATTTAAAAATAGGTGTTAGTCGCCCTCTGTTGGTTAACCATAGAACAAGTGTTGTTTTTTGCCATCATTGTAAACCTGCCACACACAAACTATACGATACATTTATTAAAAATAAGACTGAGTGGGAGTTTTTGTCACAACCCGGCTCGTGGGAAGTGACAAATAGCTCTTATAGGACCAGGGCACAAATAATAATATAATTATAATCAATCATTTTGCTCTTTATTTAACCATCTTACATATAAAACCTTATTAGTTTATCGACAATTATGAATAACTCACCACAGGTTAATGAGAAGGGTGGCACAACTCTGCAATGTTGGGTTGTATTGGAGAGAGTCTCAGTCTTAAATCATTTTCCACACACAGTCTGTGCCTGAATTTAGTTTTCATGCTGGTGAGGGCCGAGAATCCACTCTCACATAGGTACGTGGTTGCAAAGGGCATCAGTGTCTTAACAGCACAATTTTCCAATACTCAGAAATCTGGTAGTGGCTTCTAAATAAATTCAATTTTCACAAAACTGCTTGTTGCAATTTCGATGAGGCTCTCTTGTTCAGATATCGGTAAGTGGACTGGAGGCAGGACATGAAAGGGATAACGAATCCAGTTCTTTGTGTCATCCGTTTCGGGAAAGTACCTGCGTAATAGGTGCTTCACTATATCACATTTGACATTGTCCGTAAGCTTGAGTTCATTTGCACACAAAAAAATCACACAATGATGGAAAGACCTGTGTGTTGTCCTTGTTAATGCAGACAGAGAAGAGCTCCAGCTTCTTAATCATAGCCTCAATTTTATCCCGCACACTGAATACAGTTGTGGAGAGTCCCTGTAATCCTAGATTCAGATCATGCAGGTGAGAAAAAACATCACCCAGATAGGCCAGTCGTGTGAAAAACTTGTCATCATGCAAGTGAAAATTATGGTCAGTAAAGAAAACTTTAAGCTCGTTACAATTTTTTAAAAACGTGTCAATACATTGCCCCTAGATAACCAGCGCACTTCTGTATGTTGTAAAAGCGTTACATGGTCGCTGCCCATATCATTGCATAATGCAGAAAATACACGAGAGTTCAGGGGCCTTGCTTTAACAAAGTTAACCATTTTCACTGTAGTGTTCAAAACCTCTTTCAAGCTGTCAGACATTCCCTTGGCAGCAATCAAACCTCTTATTATTGGTGTCCTTTAGTAGTGGTTTTTTGATCAAGAAATTCAACCATGAAGGCCTGATTCACACCGTCTCCTCAGAACAGTTAATGATGAGATGTGTCTGTTGAACTCTGTGAAGCATTTATTTGGGTTGCAATCTGAGGTGCAGTTAACTCTAATTAATTTATCCTCTGCAGCAGAGGTGACTTTGGGTCTTCCATTCCTGTGGCGATCCCCATGAGAGCCAGTGTCATCATAGCACTTGATGGTTTTTGCAACTGTTCTTGAATAAACTTTCAAAGTTCTTGACATTTTCCGGATTGACTGACCTTCATGTCGTAACGTAATGATGTAGTGTTGTTTCTCTTTGCTTATTTGAGATGTTCTTGCCATAATATGGACTTGGTCTTTTACCAAATTGGGCTATCTTCTGTATACCACCCCTACCATGTCACAACACAAACGATTGTCTCAAACTCCTTAAGAAGGAAAGACATTCTGCAAATCAACTTTTAACAAGACACACCTGTTAATTGAAATGCATTCCAGGTGTCTACCTCATGAATCTGGATGTTAGAAGGCCAAGAGTGAGCAAAGCTGTCATCAAGGCAAAGGATGGATACTTTAAAGAATCTCAAATACAAATATATTTTGATTTGTTTAACACTTTTTTGGTTACTACATGATTCCATACAGTGGCAAGAAAAAGTATGTGAACCCTTTTGAATTACCTGGATTTCTGCATAAATTGGTAATAAAATTAGATCTGATCTTCATCTAAGTCACAACAACAGACAAACACAGTCTGCTTAAACTAATAACACAAATTATTGTATTTTTCTTGTCTATATTGAATACATAATTGAAACATTCACAGTGTAGGTTGGAAAAAGTATGTGAACCCCTAGGCTAATTCCTTATCCAAAAGCTAATTGGAGTCAGGAGTCAGCTAAACTGGAGTACAATCATTGAGACGAGATTAGATATGTTAGTTAGAGCTGCCCTGCCATATAAAAAACACTCACAAAATTTGAGTTTGCTATTCACAAGAAGCATTGCCTGATGTGAACCATGCCTCGAACAAAAGAGATCTCAGAAGACCCAAGATTAAGAATTGTTTACTTTCATTAAACTGTAATGGATTACAAAAATATCTCTAAAAGTCTTGATGTTCATCAGTCCACAGTAAGACAAAATGTCTATACATGGAGAAAGTTCAGCACTGTTGCTACTCTCCCTTGGAGTGGCCGTCCTGCAAAGATGACTGCAAGAGCACAGCGCAGAATGCTCAATGAGGTTAAGAAGAATCCTAGAGTGTCAGCTAAAGACATACAGAAATCTCTGAGGGTGTAACTCAATATTCTTAATGTTTTGTACAGTCAGTGTAGGCTATATAATATATATACCCTGAACAAAAATATAAATGCAACATGCAACAATTTCAACAATTTTACTGAGTTACAGTTCAAATAAGGAAATCAGTCAATTGAAATGAATTAATTAGGCCCTAATCTTTGGATTTCACATGACTGGACAGGGGCACAGCCATGGGTGGGTCCTGGGAGGGCATATGCCCACTCACTTGGGAGCCAAGCCAACCCACTGGGGAGCCAGGCCCAGCCAATCAGAATGAGGGCTTTATTTCAGACAGAAATACTCCTCAGTTTCATCACCTGTCCGGGTGGCTGCTCTCAGATGATCCCTCAGGTGAAGAAGCAGGATGTGGATGTCCTGGGTTGGCGTGGTTAGATGTGGTCAGCTCATAAAGCAACACTTGCGTTGCGTTTGTTGCGTTTATATTTTTGTTCAGTATACATGAGTTTAATCTCTACTCAGATACCATTTGGAGTTGTTTTAATTTTATTTTGAATTTTAGGACCCCTTTAAGTATAAAAAAATAAAGGATAAAATATGTAATTTGTCCTTTAATAAAGCCCATAGAAATGCATTGAATAACACCTTCATAAATGGCAAAAAAGACAAGTCAGAAAATAAATAATAAGGAATGAAGTGTCTGTGGGGTATCGCCAGTCTCCCATTTCTACAGTGGGTTCATATTAGTTTAGCCCAGCATGGGTCTGAAGCTAGAAAGAAGTTGGCACATCAGCTTTACCGACTTCAGACGAGTCCGGTGGGAGTCGTAGAGTAAAACCATTGTGTTCGTGAGAGTCTCGTCTTTCCAAAGAGTAGTGATAGTGATTTGTAGGAGAAAATCCATTTTCGGGATGTCTCATGGTCTGACAAACACCGCTGAAGCTCGGCCACCTTCCACTGCAGATGGGGAAGGCTGACATCTGCGGATGCAGTGGATTTGAGACGCATCCAATGTAAAAAGAAAAAAAGCATATCTCTCGTCTAAATTGACAGATTTTGACAGAGATTTTTTTAATTTGTGTTACTTAGATTGACAAGACTATTAAATTGCTGAGACGTTCACATTATGTTAATGGCTGAGCCAAAAACGCAAAATGCTCAATGCAGAATACTGTTCCAAAGAAAATACACTGCTCAAAAAAATAAAGGGAACACTTAAACAACACAATGTAACTCCAAGTCGATCACACTTCTGTGAAATCAAACTGTCCACTTAGGAAGCAACACTAATTGACAATAAATTTCACATGCTGTTGTGCAAATGGAATAGACAACAGGTGGAAATTATAGGCAATTAGCAAGACACCCCCAATAAAGGAGTGGTTCTGCAGGGGGTGACCACAGACCACTTCTCAGTTCCTATGCTTCCTGGCTGATGTTTTGGTCACTTTTGAATGCTGGCAGTGCTTTCACTCTAGTGGTAGAATGAGACGGAGTCTACAACCCACACAAGTGGCTCAGGTAGTGCAGCTCATCCAGGAAAATTTGATTTGGATGGCACATCAATGCGAGCTGTGGCAAGAAGGTTTGCTGTGTCTGTCAGCGTAGTGTCCAGAGCATGGAGGCGCTATCAGGAGACAGGCCAGTACATCAGGAGACGTAGAGGAGGCCGTAGGAGGACAACAACCCAGCAGCAGGACCGCTACCTCTGCCTTTGTGCAAGGAGGAGCACTGCCAGAGCCCTGCAAAATGACCTCCAGCAGGCCACAAATGTGCATGTGTCTGCTCAAACGGTCAGAAACAGACTCCATGAGGGTGGTATGAGGGTCCGACGTCCACAGGTGGGGGTTGTGCTTACACAACACCGTGCACGACGTTTGGCATTTGCCAGAGAACACCAAGATTGGCAAATTCGCCACTGGCGCCCTGTGCTCTTCACAGATGAAAGCAGGTTCACACTGAGCATGTGACACAGTCTGGAGACGCCGTGGAGAATGTTCTGCTGCCTGCAACATCCTCCAGCATGACCGGTTTGGCGGTGGGTCAGTCATGGTGTGGGGTGGCATTTCTTTGGGGGGCCGCACAGCCCTCCATGTGCTCGCCAGAGGTAGCCTGACTGCCATTAGGTACTGAGATGAGATCCTCAGACCCCTTGTGAGACCATACGCTGGTGCGGTTGGCCCTGGGTTCCTCCTAATGCAAGACAATGCTAGAACTCATGTGGCTGGAGTGTGTCAGCAGTTCCTGCAAGAGGAAGGCATTGATGCTATGGACTTGCCCGCCCGTTCCCCAGACCAGAATCCAATTTAGCACATTTGGGACATAATGTCTCGCTCCATCCACCAACGTCACATTGCACCACAGACTGTCCAGGAGTTGGCGGATGCTTTAGTCCAGGTCTGGGAGGAGATCCCTCAGGAGACCATCTGCCACCTCATCAGGAGCATGCCCAGGCGTTGTAGGGAGGTCATACATGCACGTGGAGGCCACACACACTACTGAGCCTCATTTTGACTTGTTTTAAGTACATTACATCAAAGTTGGATCAGCCTGTAGTGTGGTTTTCCACTTTAATTTTGACTCCAAATCCAGACCGCCACGGGTTGATAAATTTGATTTCCATTGATAATGTGTGATTGTTGTCAGCACATTCAACTATGTAAAGAAAAAAGTATTTTATAAGAATATTTCATTCATTCAGATCTAGGATGTTATTTTTAGTGTTCCCTTTATTTTTTTGAGCAGTGTAGTAAATACAGAGACATTGTGTATAATGTATTTTTTTTCTTCCAATTCCATCCAACTTCAAGTGCTGGTTGTAAAAGCCTAATACAGGCGAATTCAAATCTGGACCTTGATGCCAGTTCCACTGCTGATGTTCATGCTCCCCATCAAATCAAGGACTGATTTACAAAGATGGTGGATAAATGAAGATCGTTCACCCAGAACATTTATCATTGAAAAAAATTATACGTTCCAGTCTACTTAACTGGGTGTCTCACTCAGACACCAACGCAATACTTAGTTCATTGACTTTCATTGAACCAAACAAATAGAACAATATTCAGATAACAGCGTGTGGTGTGTCTCACTTCCAATTCAGTCTCTGTGATTTAGACCTGGGACACCAGCTGGACACAATTTATCAGGTAAAACAGAAAAACAGCAATACTCTGCACCTATAAACAGATTTGAATACAACCAGCCTAGATTATCAGATCATTGCAGATCCCATTACAATAAAACTAAAGTATGCCTAAGTATAACTTGACCTGCTACAGAGACCATTTACTCCAAACAGAAAACATTTTGCAACAAAAGCTAGTTTATTGAACAGATCAGGTGGGGGACATACCCGAATTAGTCCAATAGAAACTAGTTTGCTGCAAAACGATTGTTGGGCATAAATGTTTCCACTGCAAATAAATTGCAACACAAACAAATATACCGAAATTAAAAAGAAACTTCATCACACTGGTTGTCTTGATAGTCCACAATTTAATGGACCTTTAAATTAAATGATTTGGCATGGGTCCTCAGAACCTCAAAAGGTTCCACAGCTGCACCATCGAGAGGATACTGACTGGTTGCATAACCGCCCGGTATGGCAACTGCTCGGCCTCCGACAGCAAGGCACTACACAGGGTAGTGCGTACGGCCCAGTACGTCACCGGGGCCGAGCTTCCTGCCACCCATGACCTCTATACCAGGTGATGTCAAGAGTAAAGCCCTAAAAATTGGCAAAAACTCGTCGCCTTAGACTTCTTTCTGCTACCGTGCGGCACCGGATTGCCAAGACTAGGTCCGAAAGGCTTTTTAACAGCTTCTACCACCAAAAGACTCCTGAACAGTTAACCAAATGGCTACCTGGACAATTTGTATTGCACCCCCCCCTTTTTTTTTACACTGATGTAAGTTTCACTTCACCAACATATACATATTACCCGAATTACCTCAACTAACCAGTACCCCTGCGGGGTAGCCACTATATAGCCTTGTTACTGTGTTGCTGTTATTTCTATTTTCTTTGTTTACTTCAGTCTACTTAGTAAATACTTTTTTCTTAAATCTGTATTGTTGGTTAACGGATGGTAAGCAAGCATTTCACTGTAAGGTGAAATCCGTTGTATCCAGCGCATGTGACATTAAATTTGATATGGGTTACAATTACATTTATGTAAGAACCTATACATTTGTGGAACAGCTAGCTCACTGAACAAGAAAAACTCAGGCTTTAAAAAAGACGGACAAATGGCCCTGTGGTTGGAGACACCAACGGAAAGAACTGTCCAGCAGAACGCACAGTAAGTCTGCCTCAGCCATTACAATTATTTTACATAAGACAGGCCAGTAGAACAAGATACAGAACATTCTTTATTTGAGATACAACAGAGCAGGTCAGCCTAGAAAGAAAGCCCTCCTGTCAATTGGTCTCATCTCCTGCACATCCTAGATTAGAACTTCTGGAACTGCTTCTTGGCTCCAGCGGCCTTTGTGACCTTGAGGACGTTGAACCTGACTGTCTTGCTGAGGGGTCGGCACTCTCCGACGGTAACAATGTCTCCGACGGAGACATCTCTGCAGAGAAAATGAGGGAATTATTGGAGCATATTCCTGAAGTGACCGAGGCACTGCTTTTGGAGGTATGACAACATCAACCAATGTGCCATCTCATGTGATAGGTAGGCCAAACTGCATCAGTGTTGCCATTAGGCAGTGTCGTCAGAGCCACATGGGCTTGGAAGAACATCGTGAGAAAAACATCATTTGCAGACATCAAATCTGATTTAATAGAACTTAGCGCAGTAGGAAAGGCACAATCAGCCAATTATTGGATACAGCCTAGTCAGAAAAAACACATGCAAGGAAGAGCGGTTGGAAAGGCTCAACGGTATGACAGAGATCCTCTTACCTGAAGGCAGGTGAGAGATGGACCGACATGTTCTTGTGCCTCTTCTCAAAGCGGTTGTATTTGCGGATGTAATGCAGGTAGTCACGTCTGATGACGATGGTCCTCTGCATCTTCATTTTGGTCACCACGCCTGAAAAGGCAGAATCAGGTCAATGTGTGGTCAATCTTAGAATACATCGAAGCACTGATCTAGGGATAGGAGTAGACCATTGAATAGGGTGAGCAGGGGGTTTGGGTCGTTGCATCAGTAATGCCATAAGGCATTGTCGTCATAACCAGAAGGCTTGGAAGACCATCGTGAGAAAAACATCATTTGCAGTAAAGTGAGAACAAAAGCTAACTGTTTTACATCCAAACCAAAAACAATAAACAGCGAGGAAATGTAAAGACTAACCGGAGAGGATACGACCACGGATGGAGACATTTCCAGTGAAGGGGCATTTCTTGTCAATGTAAGTGCCATCAATAGCCTGTAAAAACAAAATATGTTGGAGGCAGTTTATGGTAGAGAAATGAACATTCTATTTTCTCGCAAAAGCTCTGGTGGACATTCCCGCACTCACCATGCCAATTGCAAGCTCCGCCAATTTCAGACATCTGTGGCATTGTGTGACAACTTCATATTTTAGTGTCGCCTTTAATTGTGCACAGCACAAGGTGCACCTGTGTAATAATGCCGTTTAATCGGCTTCTTGATATGCCACGGGTGGATAAATTATCGTGGCAAATGATAAATCCTCACTAACAGGGATGTAAACAAGTTTGCAAACAACATTTTATGGAAATAAGCTTTTTGTGCATATGTAACATTTCTGGGATCTTTTATTTCCACTCATGAAACATGGGACCAACAGGTTACATCTATAATTTTGTTCAGTATGGATGCCAAAAGCCCTCCTATAACTGCATCAGTGTTGCCATTAGGCAGTGTCGTCAGAGCCTCAGGCTTGGAAGACCATCGTGAGAAAAACATCATTTGCAGCTTGCAAAGAGCAGTTAACCATACAAGCTAATTGATCACTAGATTACAAGGCTGTATTCAAAGATGAATCATACTGCCCATAAGGAGCACAACTGTAGTTTTAGGATAGTTTGGGTTGTTGGGTAAGTTACCTCTCTTGGAGTTTTAAAGCCTAGCCCAACGCTCTTGTGGTAGCGTGGTAACTTCTCCTTGGCCTCCTTGCCACCTTCACCAACCAGAACACGCTTCTTGTTCTGGAAGATGGTTGGCTGCTTCTGATAAGCCCTCTCCGTCTGTGGGGAAAATACATAACACCAGGTCAAAAACCGATCTATGCAGAGTAACACATCGCTCCATCATGGAGCTGAAAAGACCCATCTTCAAGTTACACTGCATCAGTGTTGCCATTAGGCAGTGTCGTCAGAACCTCATAGGCTAGGAAGACCATCGTGAGAAAAACATCATTTGCAGGTAAATCGATGTGCATTTTGAAATAGACGCTACTACAGAGAAGCAGTAGATCAGACAGGATGCACTAGCAAGACTTACTATCTATGAAGCGGACCATAATGTAAGTTCTGAAAAACTAGGTAGCTAGCTAAACAATAGCCATACAAGTCTATAACATTTGGAATATACAAGTTGAGAAAGAGGACCGCTGAGTTTAGTCAACTAACGGGTGATCTGGCTAACTAGCCATATCTAACCTAACTGCTATAGCTTTTGCAGTACGCCAAGCTCCTCGCGCATACATTTATCTAACAATTACATGTTTTAGTTCAACTCAACTCTGCCATAAATCAATATACTTCGATTTTCAACTACAGATGAAGAATACTCCCAATGCTGTAAAGGCCTAGTTAGAAAACTTCCTACTGGATCTCCGACAAAGCTCACCACACGGCACAGGGCCTGGAACGTGATAGTCGAAGTAGATAATACCGTTAAGTGCCCAGTCTACTTCGATATACTTCAATCGCATGCTTTTCGCTTAACAAACGTTATTTATTGTAGGCTACATTGGCATGATGTTTATTTTTCTATCTAAAAAGCACATTAATTTCACCACGCTGTTTTGCTGAACGTACTTGTGCGTCCGCCATCTTTGCCAGCCGAGTCGTAAAGAGAACTAAGCATGCGCGCGACGGACAGAAGTCAGAAAGGACAGGATATGACGTTGAAGAAAGGGCAAGGCAGAAGCGGAACGTTGGATTCCATTTGTGTCAAAATATTTGTATTTATTGCTAATTAAACTTGCTGTAGTTTAAGTATTTTGTAAATTGACTACTCATAAATACTATTGGCCTTCTACATAGTGCTCTTGCAAGCTGGAATAATGTCACATGACTGCAGGCGGAAGCAGAATCAAAGTAATCTTAGTACAAGATGGCAGCGCTGTCGAGAGGAGGCGATTCAGGTAAGTGACATGACTATGATAAACACAATCGATACGGAACCGTGGTACTGATATCGTTATTATCGTGAGCCGGAACGAAAAGTATGTCACGAAACTATTGTTTGTTGCCGGTTGGACCCAGGCGTGTCGAGCTAACCAGCTAACATAACACCCAGCCATCCCATCTCTGAAACATGCCCTTACACATAACTTGGTAAACTACCTAGGAAAGCTACATTATTGTTTTCTAGCTGTTCAACTGGGGGAAAGTGTTAGTTAACTTGTTTCCTTCTCATCAAGCTAGCTTAAAAGCCTGTATGTGATAGTCAGTAATAAACTATTTGTGTGTGTATATATATATATATATTTATTTAACCTGGTAGGCTAGTTGAGAACAAGTTCTTATTTACAAATGCGATTTACGACAGCCCAATCATTTGTTTTATGTTGGATATTCGGTTTTCACTCGTCAATAGCTATTGAACCAAGCATGCCATGACAATGAATATTGTATATTCTGAATCAGGGGATTTGAACCAGGGACTGTAGTCACGCCGCTTGCACTGAGATGCAGTGCCTTTGACCACTGCGCCACTCAGGAGCCCAAATATAAAATAAATAAAAATAAAGCCAGTCAGTTGATTATTGACAAGGTTTTCCAACACTTGACAAACAGGGCAAAATAGAAAAAGGCCTATAACATTTAGGATCAGCTTATGAATCATGGCTGCCTTCCAAGCAATGGGAACCCCCCCCCCATCTAACCTAGATGTTTTTTGGGGTGTCAAGTTTCAGTTGCTCCTCTAGCACCTCGGACTCAGTGACTGTCTGCAGGGAGAAACTTTGTAGCGGGGCAGGGGGAAAAGAGGGAGAAGCATCGGGGATAGTCGCATTGGAAGAGGTGGGAGATGAGGAAATGTTGGACGGGCAAGGAGGCATGGCTGAGTCAAATAGGAATCCTGACTTAATGAAGTGGTGATTAAAGAGCTCAGCCATGTGCGTCTTGTCAGTAACAACCACATCAACGTTAAAGGGACATGGGCAGCTGTGAGGAGGGTTAATTCTCCAGGTCTTTAACAGTTTTCTAGAACTTCTTGGGGTTAGACCCAGAGAGCGAGAACTGCTCCTTAAAGTAATTGACTTTGGCCTTCTGGATAGCCTGAGTGCACTTATTTCTCATTTGCCTGAACGTGAGCCAGTCAGCCTTTAAAAACATAATACATTCACAGATTTCGCGACACACTGTGTGCCCTCCGGCCCCTACTCCACCACTACCACATATCTACAGTCCAAAATCCATGTGTACATGTGTGTAGTCAAATCAAATTGTATTTGTCACATGCGTCGAATACAACAGGTGTAGACCTTAGTGAAATGCTTACTTACAAGCCCTTAACCAACAATGCAGTTAAGAAATTACCCCTCCCCCAAAAGTAAGAGATAAGAATAACAAATCATTAAAAAGCAGCAGTAAATAAAAATAGCGTGGTTATATACAGACTGTAACGATAGTCAATGTGCAGGGGCACCAATGTCGAGGTAATTGAAGTAAATATGTAGGTAGAGTTAGTGACTATGCATAGATAAGAGTAGCAGCAGCATAGAAGAGGGGGCGGCAATGCAAGTAGCCGTTTGATTAGCTGTTCAGGAGTCTTATGGCTTGGGGGTAGAAGCCTCTTGGACCTAGACATGGCGCTCTGGTACTGCTTGCCGTGCGGAAGCAGAGATCAGTCTATGACTAGGGTGGCTGGAGTCTTAGGCAATTTGTAGGGCCTTCCTCTGACACCGCCTGGTATAGAGGTCCTGGATGGCAGGAAGCTTGGCCCTGGTGATGTACCGGGCCATTTAGGGAGAGGTATGCTGTGTCATCGTTGTTGGTGATCAGGTTGTCATCAGAAAACTTAATGATGGTGTTGGAGTCGTGCCTGGCCGTGCAGTCATGAGTGAACAGGGTGTACAGGAGGGATTTGAGCACGCACCCCTGAGGGGCCCCTGTGTTGAGGTTCAGCGGGGCGGATGTGTTGTTACCTACCCTTACCACCTGGGGGTGGCCCGTCAGGAAGTCCTGGATCCTGTTGCAGAGAGAGGTGTTTAGTCCCAGGGTCCTTAGCTTAGTGATGAGCATTGAGGGCACTATGGTGTTGAACGCTGAGCTGTAGTAAATAAATAGTATTCTTACATAGGTGTTTCTTTTGTCCAGGTGGAAAAGGGCAATGCGGAGTGCAATAGCGATTGCATCATCTGTAGATCTGTTGGTGCAGTATGCAAATTGGAGTGGGTCTAGGGTTTCTGGGATAATGGTGTTGATGTAAGCATTTCATGGCTATAGATCTCAGTGCTACTAGTTATTGGCAGGTTACCTTAGTGTTATTGGGCACAGGGACTATGGTGGTCTGCTTGAAACATGTTGGTATTACAGACTCAGACAGGGAGAGTTTGAAAATGTCAGTGAAGACACTTGCCAGTTGATCAGCGCATGCTCGGAGAACATGTCCTGGTAATCCGTTTGGCCCAACAGCCTTGTGAATGTTGACCTGTTTAAAGGTCTTACTGACACAGTTGTCCGGAACAGCTGATGCCTGTTTCAGTGTTACTTGCCATATTTCAGTGTTACTTGCCTTGAAGCGAGCATAGAAGTTATTTAGCTCGTCTGGTAGGCTTGTGTCACTGAGCAGCTCTCGACGGTGCTTCCCTTTGTAGTCTGTAATAGTTTGCGAGCCCTGCCACATCTGACGAGCGTCGGAACCGGTGTAGTACAATTCGATCTTAGTCCTGTATTGACGCTTTGCCTGTTTGATGGTTCGTTGGAGGGCATAGCAGGATTTCTTATAAGCTTCCGGGTTAGTAAGGGTAGAGCTTCAGCTTAGTGCGAATGTTGCCAGTATTCCATGGCTTCTGGTTGGGGTATGTACGTATAGTCACTGTGGGGACGACGTACTGGATGCACTTATTGATAAAGCCAGCGACTGATGTGTACTCCTCAATGCCATCAGAAGAATCCCGGAACATATTTCAGTCTGTGATAGCAAAACAGTCCTGTAGTTTAGCATCTGCTTCATCTGACTACTTTTTTATAGACTAAGTCACTGGTGCTTCCTGCTTAAATTTTAGCTTGTAAGCAGGAATCAGAAGGATAGTTATGGTCAGATTTGCGAAATGGAGGGAGAGCTTTGTACACATCTGTGTGTGGAATAAAGGTGGTCTAGAAATGTTTTCCCCCTCTGGTTGCACATTTAACATGATGATAGAAATTAGGTAAAACTGATTTAAGTTTCCGGCCACTAGGAGCGCCGCCTCTGGATGAACATTTTCCTGTTTGCTTATGGCGGAATACAGTTCATGGAGTGTGGTTTTAGTGCCAGCCTCAGTCTGTGGTGGTATGTAGACAGCTACGAAAAATACAGATAACTCTAGGTAGTGTGGTCAACAACTTATCATGAAATACTCTACCTCAGGCGAGCAAAACCTTGAGACTTCCTTATATATCGTGCACCAGCTATTGTTTACAAACATGCATAGGCCCCCGCACAGTGTCTTAACAGAAGCTGCTGTTCTGTCCTGACGATAGTGTATAACCCACCAGTTGTGTGTTCTTAATGTCGTCCTTCAGCCACGACTCGGTGAAACATAAGATATTAGTTAATGTCCTGTTGGTAGGATATACATGGTTTCAGTTCATCCCATTTATTTTCCAGCAATTGAACATTAGCCAGCAGGATGGAAGGCGAGGGCAGATTAGCCACTCGTCGCCTGATCCTCGCAAGGCACCCTGATCTTTTGCCTCGAAATCTCAGTGTCCTTCTCCAGCGAATCACGGGGATCGGGGACTGGTCGGGTGTTTGCAGAAAATCCCTTGCGTCAGACTCATTATAAATTAACTACTCGTCCAATTTGAGGTGAGTAATCCCAGTTCTGATGTCCAGAAGCTCTTTTCAGTCATAAGAGACGGTAGCAGCAACATTATGTACAAGACAAGTTAGAAACACAAAACAAAAATATAGCATGGTTGGGCCGATAAAACGGCAGCCCTCCCCTCCAGCGCCATTTTCCTTGGTGCGCATGTTATCGTTTATGCCTGTGTTGCTTCACAGTCCCCGCTGTTCCATAAGGTGTTTAAATGGAATTTTACTGCTTGCGTAAGTTACTTGAAGAGGAACAGAGTTCCATGTTTTACTGTTCGCCTTCTATAATCGTGTATTAGACTGATTCATCAGACTAGTGGGGTTTGATGTTTTCAGAAGATGGGCAGGGACTGTTGTTTTCACAGAGAAGCTGGTTCCACCATTAGGGTGCTAGGACACAGAAGTGCTTGGACTGGGCTGAGTGGGAGCTGCCCTCCTGTAGGGGTGGGAGGGCCAGATGTGGCAGTCTGAGTCTTTGTACTTAATTGTTGTCATTCCAGAAACATCAGACAACTAGCCTAACTGCAGTACATCTTGGACCAGTCCAGCTGTTACTAATGTCAGCTGACAAGTCAACTTCTGAAAATGAGCCAGCTGGTGTTTTAACTGTTTTACATGAATTCATGTCACACTGAACTGGTCATGAGACATGCATACTTCAGTAGCTACTTGTTCAAAAATATCTGTGTGTCACATTTCAAACATGTTTAGCCCATTACATAATATATTTGACTGCCCAGTTTCGATATGACAGACACCCATACCTGGCTGACGCTACCCACATGACTCAGTCAGGAGGACTTCAAGAATTCAGTATTTGCCAGACTACCCACACATAGGCATGGTCTTAAATTGCCTCTACCTGCCCTTGGTTTATGTCCTGGTAGTACTGACTCCAGTGCTGCTTTGTGTTCTCAGGTAATGGAACTGATCGGGTACTAGAACTGGGAAGAACATTACTGACAGAGTGAGTATACCTTCTTGTTTACTCCTGAATTGGATCTTTATTCACATTCGTCTGATTTAAATCAGGCTGTAATACAATTTAATTAGTACATACAGCCTGAAACATTGGAGCTGTTAATGTTCCTTAAAATCACATTTTTACTTTACCGGTTGTCTGTGTGGTTTGTCCTTAAGAGCATTTTCAATGTCTGCCTAAAATGACATACCCAAATCTAACTGCCTGTAGCAAGGATTTGCATATTCTTGATAACATTTGAAAGGAAACAAGTTTAGAAATGCGAAATTAATGTAGGAGAACACAGATCTGGTATAAGATAAGAAAAAAATGTTATTTTTAGTTGTTGCATTATCTTTGACATGAAAAGAAAAACCACACATTCAGCTAGGAAGCTGGAGGTAATTTAGATGGTGTCCACAAGAGGGCAACAGTGTATGTGCAAAGTTCCAGACTGATCACTTCAAGAATGAGTAAGCAACCTGACATTTAGTATGAAGTCAAGTATGAAGTAGGTTCATGCTCTACAACATCCGCAGAGTACGACCCTGCCTCACATAGGAAGCAGCGCAGGTCCTAATCCAGGCACTTGTCATCTCCCGTCTGGATTACTGCAACTCGCTGTTGGCTGGGCTCCCTGCCTGTGCCATTAAACCCCTACAACTCATCCAGAACGCCGCAGCCCGTCTGGTGTTCAACCTTCCCAAGTTCTCTCACGTCACCCCGCTCCTCCGCTCTCTCCACTGGCTTCCAGTTGAAGCTCGCATCCGCTACAAGACCATGGTGCTTGCCTACGGAGCTGTGAGGGAACGGCACCTCAGTACCTCCAGGCTCTGATCAGGCCCTACACTCAAACAAGGGCACTGCGTTCATCCACCTCTGGCCTGCTCGCCTCCCTACCACTGAGGAAGTACAGTTCCCGCGCAGCCCAGTCAAAACTGTTCGCTGCTCTGGCCCCCCAATGGTGGAACAAACTCCCTCACGACGCCAGGACAGCGGAGTCAATCACCACCTTCCGGAGACACCTGAAACCCCACCTCTTTCAGGAATACCTAGGATAGGATAAAGTAATCCTTCTCACCCCCCCCCCCTTAAAAGATTTAGATGCACTATTGTAAAGTGGCTGTTCCACTGGATGTCTTAAGGTGAACGCACCAATTTGTAAGTCGCTCTGGATAAGAGCGTCTGCTAAATGACTTAAATGTAAATGTAAGTCATCCAGGTATCCCTCAAGATTTGCCCAAGTGGCAAATGTAAAAACTTAACTAGAGTAAACATACAAAAATGCTATACTAATAAAATATACACATTTACACACTCCCAGTAATGTCATGCATGATGGATCATTAGCTACCCTACATAAAATGTACTAAACAGGAGATGTGACATGAATGCTGATCCAATATCTCCAAACACAGTGAAATATTTAAGGGCCAAGTTAGCAGCCAACACAAACAAAGTTAAGAAATAAATTGTACACACTTAAGTATTTAGAAACCCTTTTCTACACAATGTTGTGCTGCTGGTCCCAAGTCTCTTTCTGCTGTAAAGCACTTACCATCCTCTAATTGTAGGCTGGCTAGGTATTGACATCTCTAGAGGGCCGGGCGGTGGTTTGTTATGGAGCCAGAGTGAGCAGCAGTCAAGGCTGGAGGGAACAGAGAACTTGAATGTTGTCTCTTTGAAGTCAGTCTTTACCACAATTGCATTCGATTTTCAGATATCTTTCTTTGCAAGTTGAACGAGTGGAAGGAAATAAAATCGATTGTGCATACTATATGGACATAATTATTTTATCAAAACTACATGTTATCTCTAGGACCCTCAGGATGACAAATCAGAGCAAGATTACATCATGCAAGTACGTTACTTACATTCAGATAGGAATGTATCAAACCTGTCGCCGTGATAAGTGTTTTGTTATGCACTCAAACAATAGCATAGGTATTTTCACTGTAATAGCTACTGTAAATTGGACAATGCAGTTACATTAACAGGAATAAGCTTTCTGCCCGTATAAGACATGTTCCGAAAAAAAGTTGTAAAACGACGTAGTCACATTATGCATATTGAGCAACGACGGGACACTGATCCATAAGAAGATTTATACCAGACTTTTTAGAGAGCCGGTAGGTATATGGTTCAATGTAAGTAGTCCATGTGGCCATTTGATGAATTGTTCAGCAGTCTTTTGGCTTGGGGGTACAAGCTGTTAAGGAGCCTTTTGGTCCTAGACTTGGCACTTCGGGACTGCTTGCCGTGCTGTAGCAGAGAGAACAATCTGCAGAGAGAACAATCTGACCAGGGTGGCTGGAGTCTTTTGCAATTTTTTGGGGCTTTCCTCTGACACCAAGTATATAGGTCCTGGATGGCAGGAAGATTGGCCCCAGTGATGTACTGGACTGCACGCCCTACCTTCTGTAGTGCCTTACGGTCAGATGCCGAACAGTTGCCATACCAGGCAGAGATGCAACCAGTCAGGATGCTCTTGATGGTGCAGCTGTAGAACTTTGAGGATCTGGGGACCCATGCCAAATCTTTTCAGTTGCCTGAAGGGGAAAAGGTGTTATCGTGCCCTCTTCACGACAGTCTTGGTGTGTTTGAACCATATAGTTAGTTGGTGATGTGGGCACCAAGGAACATAACTGTCAACCCGCTCCACTTCAGCTCGTCGAGGTTAATGGGGGCCTGTTCGACCCACCTTTCCCTGTAGTCCACGATATGAGCTAGTTATTTACCCGGGACCCTCTTTTCGCAGTTTCATCTACGAGCGGATTCGGATTCGTCGCCATGCTGACAGCAGTACTCAGTTGTCAGTGTCACGGACCCAGTTGGGCGGGAATGAACTGTGTGACCCCAACCCCAAGAAACTGGCCCTGTACCTGGAGCAGATTGGAAATGAGCTGAATGGCAATACACAACTCCAAAGGTATCTTAAACCAAGGACTTAGAAAGGGACTCAGCTCTTTGCTTGAATAGATATTCACTTTAAATTGACCTCTGGAGTTTGTACAATACTCAGAGCATCTCTTGTTTTCCCCTTCAGTATGTTAAATGATACTGCACTCCAGCCCAGCCATGGTGTTTTTATGAGAGTGGCCCGTGAGATCTTCTCTGATGGAAAGTTCAACTGGGGCAGGGTGGTGGCACTCTTCTACTTTGCCTCTCGGCTGGTCATCAAGGTGAGGGTGGTCAGTGGTAGTATTTTATTTAGCTCTCCTTTCTCTCTCAATCATTCTCGTGCTCTCTTGTCCTCTGTTAGACAAAGGAAACAGGGCTCATCTCAGTCGGAATAGAGTCACTTTTGTAAACTGCAGCACTTGGAATGGAACTGAAATTTACACGTTTTGGGATGAGTTGGCTTCTTCGTTGTGCAATAAGACTGCATTGTCTTTCTCTCCTCAGGCTCAATTGACCAAGGTCCCTGACATCATCAGAACCATTATCAGCTGGACTACAGACTACCTGCGAGATCATGTGATCAACTGGATTAGGGATCAAGGTGGCTGGGTAAGGAATCAGTAGATGTGCTTTCCCCACATTGACATGTTTTTTACAGATGTATTTTTGAAATTGTGGTGATGGTTGAAGACAATGGTGTCTCTTCCTAATTCTTAGGAGGGAATCCGTTCCTACTTTGGCACTCCCACCCGGCATACCGTGGGGTTGTTTCTCGCTGGAGTTCTTACCACTGTGCTGGTCATGCGCAGGATGTGAGGGGGAGGAGAGCCTGAGAGAAGGACATTGAGGGGTGGGACATAAGACTGGGTAGTAGAGTCAGACATGTGAGGGTGAATGGAAGATGCTTCTGGGGAAGGAAAAGGCGAGGAAAAAAAGTTGGATGGAAAAAGGGCAACGTTTGGACCTGATCAACCACTCCTCTTTCCTGCCCTCCATCGCAAAGGATTGAGTCACGGTTCTTATCGCTGTTCCCTACACCGCTGAAAATGTGAGCGGCTCTTGACCGTACATACAGGAGAGGAGGAGGTGTGTAGAGACTCGGCCAGGGCACATCTTTTAATGAAATTTTTATGTCTTACAAACAAGTCACTGCATGTCATTTTGTTGCTTAAAAGTCTTATGAACTGATAACAAATCAGCCATGAGAATCTGCTGTGCTTTATTTCTGTTGCACTTTTCTTCCATTGAGTGTCTCCTTTTCCCTATCTGATCATTCTCCCGCCCTCTCTCTATGGTATCTCTTTGCTAGAGTATGCATTTTGGGGTGTCGGATCATTTATGCGTGACCATAGGATCAGATGTTGGAGGTACGTTTTTGTGCAATTCTACTGCAGACACACTGTCCTCTCAGATGTTTACCTCAGCATAGTGTTCAAAGTACTGTATTCTATGGTGGGCTATTTAAAAGCAGACCATACCATAATCCTTCAATCAAATGCTCTTTTTATACACCTTGTTAATGTGTTAACAAATAAGGTAACTTTCTTATTTTAAGTTGTCAGTGCCTTGGTTCTTTTCTACAATAAATTGCTTTGATATTTTTTTTTACATTTCTTTGCTTTCTATCGTTTAACACTCTTGTCCCCCAGAATATTTTTGCAGTGACATTTGTTGGTTTTGTATGTTTTAATATGAACATAAATAAAAATTATTTATGGATCGCGATCATTATTAAGCTGTGCTTTTCTTGGTATAACAACTGCATCAGTGTTGCCATTAGGCAGTGTCATCAGAGCCACATGGGCTTGGAAGACCATCGTGAGAAAAACATCATTTGCAGCCAACATCAAATCTGATTTAATAGAACTGCAACAGTGAGTGACAGCCATCCTTGCAGTAGGAAAGGCACAATCAGCCAATTATTGGATACAGCCTGGCGAGAAAAAACACATGCAAGGAAGAGAGGTTGAAAAGGCTCAATGGTATGACAGAGATCCTCTTACCTGAAGGCAGGTGAGAGATGGACCGACATGTTCTTGTGCCTCTTCTCAAAGCGGTTGTATTTGCGGATGTAATGCAGGTAGTCACCTCTGACGATGGTCCTCTGCATCTTCATCTTGGTCACCACACCTGAAAAGGCAGAATCAGGTCAATGTGTGGTCAATCTTAGAATACATCTAAGCACTGATCTAGGGATAGGAGTAGACCGTTGAATAGGGTGAGCAGGGGGTTTGGGTCGTTGCATCAGTAATGCCATAAGGCATTGTCGTCATAACCAGAAGGCTTGGAAGACCATCGTGAGAAAAACATCATTTGCAGTAAAGTGAGAACAAAAGCTAACTGTTTTACATCCAAACCAAAAACAATAAACAGCAAGGAAATGTAAAGACTAACCGGAGAGGATACGACCACGGATGGAGACATTTCCAGTGAAGGGGCATTTCTTGTCAATGTAAATGCCATCAATAGCCTGTAGAAACAAAATGATTGTTAGGTTCTCTGCAAATCTGGCTGGTCTCAGACGATGGTTACATGTGGTCTGCAGTTGAGGATGGTTAGACGTATTGCCAAATTCCCTACAATTGGAGGCAGCTTATGGTAGAGAAATTAACATTCCATTTTCTTGCAAAAGCTCTGATGGACATTCCTGCAGTCAGCATGCCAATTGCAAGCTCCCTCAATTTGAGACATCTGTGGCATTGTGTGACAACTTCATATTTTAGTGTCGCCTTTAATTGTGCACAGCACAAGGTGCACCTATGCAATGATCATGCTGTTTAATCAGCTTCTTGATATGCCACGGGTGGATGGATTATCTTCGCAAAGGAGAAATCCTTTGATTTAAACAAGTTTAAACATTTTCTAGAAATAAGCTTTTTGTGCATATGGAACATTTCTGGGATCTTTTATTTCCACTCGTGAAACATGGGACCAACAGGTTACATCTATATTTTTGTTCAGTATGGATGCCAAAAGCCCTCCTATAACTGCATCAGTGTTGCCATTAGGCAGTGTCGTCAGAGCCTCAGGCTTGGAAGACCATCGTGAGAAAAACATCATTTGCAGCTTGCAAAGAGCAGTTAACCATACAAGCTAATTGACTACAAGAGACAAGGCTGTATTCCAAAGACAATTCAACAAATTAATCATACTGCCCATAAGGAGCACAATTGTAGTTTTAGGATAGTTTAGGTCGTTGGGTAAGTTACCTCTCTTGGGGTTTTGAAGCCTAGCCCAAAGCGCTTGTGGTAGCTTCTCCTTGCCACCTTCACCAACCAGAACACGCTTCTTGTTCTGGAAGATGGTTGGCTGCTTCTGATAAGCCCTCTCCGTCTGTGGGGAAAATACATAACACCAGGTCAAAAACCGATCTACGCAGAGTAACAACGTCACTCCATCATGGAGCTGAAAAGACCCTTCAAGTTACACTGCATCAGTGTTGCCATTAGGCAGTGTCGTCAGAACCTCATAGGCTAGGAAGACCATCGTGAGAAAAACATAATTTGCAGGTAAATCAATGTGCATTTTGAAATAGACCTGACTATAGAGAAGCAGTGATCGGATAGGATGTACTAGCAAGACTTACTATCTATGAAGCTGACCATAATGAAAGTTAAGAAAAGTCAGAGCTAGCTATAATCAAAAGCATAGCAAAATAACTTGGTAGCTAAAAACAATAGCCGTATAAAGTCCATGACATTTGGAATCCACAAGTTGAGAAAGTAGACAGCTGAGTTTAGCCAGCCAGCCAATATAGCGTAAAAACTAACCTATGGGCTATAGGCTTTATCAGTACCTTAACTTGTGGGCCCGTGGCAGTATTTGGTATTTCGGATGACTGACGTGCCCAAAGTAAACTGCCTGTTACTCAGGCCCAGAAGCTAGAATAGAAAACACTGACGTTTCCAAAACTGTTAAAATAATGTCTGAGTATAAACACAACTGATATAGCAGGCAAAAACCCAAGGAGAATCCATCTGGGAATATCTTTTTATTTTGAGCTCACCACTCATAATGGCTGCCTATGGGAATATCAAAATACCTTCCAGATTGCAGTTCCTAAGGCCTCCAGTAGATGTCAGTCTTTAGAAAGAGTTCCAGGCTTGTTTTTTGAAAAAAATTAGCTAGAATTTGTAGTTTTCCTAAGTATTTATTTACATATTAGGGTACCTGAGGATTGATTAGAAACGCTGTCTGAGTTGTTTGGAAGAAGTTTATTGGTAACCTTTGTGACTCATTTGTATACATTTTGAACAAAGGAAACAGGTGGCTTACTGAATCGAACATAAGTACCATTTGTTATGTAGCTGGGACCGTCGGGATTGAAAAAATAGGAAGATCTTCAAGGGAAGTGATTTATTTTAAAGCCATTTATTTCTGACTTTAGTGACGCCTCTGCTTGGTTGGAAAATGTTTAATGCTTTTGTAAGTGGGGCGATGTCCTAAAATAATCACATGGTATGCTTTTCCCGTAAATACTTTTTGAAATCTGACAAAACGGATGGATTAACATTAACATCTTTTAAATGATGTAAGGCACTTGTATTTTTATGAATGTTTAATGCTAAGATGTTGTATTCGGCGTGCTCCGATTTAACCGGATGTTGTCGAATTTGATCCCGGTAACGAGATTTCCGCTCGAAGAGGACTGTGCTCCTTGCGCATACATTTATCTAGCAATGACATGTTTTAGTTATTAACTCTGCCATAAATCAGTATACTTCGATTATAAACTACAGATGAAGCATACGCCCAATGCTGTAAAGGCCAAGTTAGCAAACGTCCTAGCTGGATCTCCGACAACGCGATCCACACAGCACCGGGCCTGGAACCATAAAACAATTAAGGGCCCAGTCTACTTTGAGATTTCAATCGCATGCTTTTCCGCTTAACTGAGGCTACTTATTGTACGCCATGATACCTTTTTTCTATTAAAAAAAAAGCACATTAATTTCGCCACGCTGTTTTGCTGAACGTACTTGTGCGTCCGCCATCTTTGCCAGCCGAGTCGTAAAGAGAACTAAGCATGCGCGTGACGGACAGAAGTCAGAAAGGACCGGATATGACGTTTAAGAAAGGGCACGGCAGAAGCGGAACGTTGGATTCCATTTGTGTCAAAATATTTGTATTCATTGCTAATTAAACTTGCTGTAATTTAAGTATTTTGTAAATTGACTACACATAAATATTATTGGCCTTCTACATAGTGCTTTTGCAAGCTGGAATTCGTGAACGAGCATAACGAAGCCACTCCTCTGGTACTGTAAACATATGTCACATGACTGCAGGCGGACGCAGACTCAAAGTAATCTTAGTACAAGATGGCAGCGCTGTCGGGAGGAGGCGATTCAGGTAAGTGACATGACTGATAAACACAATCGATACGGAACCGTGGTACTGATATCGTAATTATCGTGAGCCGGAACGAAAATAATTTGTCACGATTTACCTTACTTGTTAAATAATTGATTTTTGTTGTTGGTTGGACCTAGCCGCGTCGAGCTAGCCAGTCAACGAACTAACATAACACCCATCCATCCCATCTCTGAAACATGCCCGTACACATGACTGGGTAAGGTAGCTACCTAGGAAAGCTACATTATTGTTATCTAGCTGTTCAACTGGGGGAAAAGTGTTACAGTTAACTTGTTTCCTTTTCTCATCAAGCTAGCTTGTAAGCCTGTATGTGATAAACAGTTCATTGGTATTTACATATACAGCCCAAACATTTGTTTTGGATATTCGGTTTTCACTCGTCAATAGCTATTGAACCAAGCATGCCATGACATGGAGTATTGTAACGTTATATTCTTAATCAGGGGAGGATGGAGAGCAATCGACGACTTTTTTGTGTGTAAATCTTACATCTTTTTGAAGATTGTAATCTGAACAGAATTTGAAATTCATACAGAAAATGCTCTGGATTATTATCCATCCTAAATCTGATTTAGAACATTTTAATTGTCATGGCATGCTTGGTTCAATAGCTATTGACGAGTAAAGCAAATATCCTATATAAAACAACCTTTACCTTGGTACTGAACCATATACACTTGAAGTCGGAAGTTTACATACACTTATGTTGGAGTCATTAAAAGTTGTTTTTCAACCACTCCCCAAATTTCTTGTTAACAAACTATAGTTTACAGACAGATTATTTCACGTATAATTCACTGTATCACAATTCCAGTGGGTCAGAAGTTTACATACACTAACTTGACTGTTCCTTTAAACAGCTTGGAAAATTCCAGAAAATGATGTCATGGCTTTAGAAGCTTCTGATAGGCTAGTTGACATCATTTGATTCAATTGGCGGTGTACCGTGGATGTATTTTAAGGTCTACTTTCAAACTCAGTGCCTCTTTGTTTGGCATTATGGGAAAATCAAAAGAAATCAGCCAAGACTTCAGAGAAAACAATTGGAGAACCCCACAAGTCTGGTTCAGCCTTGGGAGCAATTTCCAAACACCTGAAGGTACGACGTTCATCTGTATAAAGTATAAACTGTATAAAGTATAAACACCATGGGACCACACCGCTGTCATACCGTTCAGGAAGGAGTCTCGTTCTGTCTCCTAGAGATGAACGTACTTTGGTGTGAAAAGTGCAAATCAATCTCAGAACAACAGCAAAGGACCTTGTGAAGATGCTGGAGGAAACGGGTACAAAAGTATATTTTTCCACAGTAAAACAAGTACTATATTGACATAACCTGGAAGTCCGCTCAGCAAGGAAGAAGCCACTGCTCCAAAACCGCCATTAAAAAATGGTTTGCAACCGCACATGGGGACGAAGATTGTAATGTTGGAGAAATGTCCTCTGGTTTGATGAAACAAAAATAGAACTGTTTGGCCATAATGAACATTGTTATGTTTGGAGGAAAAAGGGGGAGGCTTGCAAGCTTAAGAACACCATCCCAACCGTGAAGCATGGGGGTGGTAGCATCTTGGTGTGGGGGTGCTTTGCTGCAGGAGGGACTGGTGCACTTCACAAAATAGATGGCATCATGATGAGGTAAAATTATGTGGATATGTTGAAGCAACATCTCAAGCCATCAGTCAGGAAGTTAAAGCTTGGTCGCAAATGGGTCTTCCAAATTGACATTGACCCCAAGCATTTTTTTTCACCTTTATTTAACCATGTAGGCAAGATGAGAACAAGTTCTCATTTACAAGCATACTCCCAAAGTTGTGACAAAATGGCTTAAGGACAACAAATTCAAGGTATTGGAGTGGCCATCACAAAGCCCTGACCTCAATCCCATAGAAAATGTGTGGGCAGAAGTGAAAAAGCGTGTGCGAGCATGGAGGCCTACAAACCTGACTCAGTTATACCAGCTCTGTCAGGAGGAATGGGCCAAAATTCACTTTACTTATTGTGGGAAGTTTGTGGAAGGCTACCCAAAACTTTTGATCCAAGTTAAACAATTTGAAGGCATTGGGAATGAGATGAAAGAAATAAAAACTGAAATAAATGATTCTCTGTACTATTATTCTGACGTTTCACATTCTTAAAATATAGTGGTGATCCTAACTGACCTAAGAGATTGAATTTTAATCTAGGATTACATGTCAGAAATTGTGAAAAACCGAGTTTAAATGTATTTGACTAAGGTGTATGTAAACTTCTGACTTCAACTGTACCTACCAGCTCTCTAAAAAGTTTGTTAAACAACACTTTCCTGGAGATATTTTGTCTCAAATCTCGAGCAGGTGAAGGACAAACCACACAGACAATCGGTATAGTAAGTTTAAATTAAAGTTTATTCAACATTCTGGAAAGGAATATTTACATGATTTTGCAGGCATTTGTTTCAGGCTGTATATACCAATTAATTGTGTATTACAGACTGATTAGTCAGATTAGTATGTGAGTGCTAGCTAGCTGTGTTTAATTAGCATTTGAGCAATTTAGCAGACGAGCTCATCCAGAATGATTTACAGTTAGTGCACTTATATCATAGGAAAGTACATTTCTCCCTCTAAAGTAGGGGGAGTGCTGTGCGATTATTTAAGATACTCTTTAAAGGGTTAGGGTTTCCAGAAGATGGGCAGGGGGAAGCTGGTTCCACCATTAGGGTGCTAGGACACAGAAGTGCTTGGACTGGGTTGAGTGGGAGCTGCCCTCCTGTAGGGGTGGGAGGGCCAGATGTGGCAGTCTGAGTCTTTGTACTTAATTGTTGTCATTCCAGAAACATCAAAGACAACTAGCCTAACTGCAGTACATCTTGGACCAGTCCAGCTGTTACTAATGTCAGCTGACAAGTCAACTTCTGAAAATGAGCCAGCTGGTGTTTTAACTGTTTTGCATGAATTAATGTCACACTGAACTGGTCATGAGACATGCATACTTCAGTAGCTACTTGTTCAAGAATATCTTTGTGTCACATTTCAAACATGTTTAGAACATTACATCATATTTTATGACGGCCCAGTTTCGATTTGACAGACACGCATACATTAGCCCGGCTGACGCTACCCACATGACTCAGTCAGGAGGACTTCAAGAATTCAGTATTTGCCAGACTACCCACACATAGGCATGGTCTTAAATTGCCTCTACCTGCCCTTGGTTTATGTCCTGGTAGTACTGACTCCAGTGCTGCTTTGTGTTCTCAGGTAATGGAACTGATCAGGTACTAGAACTGGGAAGAACATTACTGACAGAGTGAGTATACTTTCATGTTTACTCTTCAATTAGATCTTTATTCACATTTGTCTGATTTAATCAGGCTGTAATACACCATTTAATTGGTAGATATAGCCTGAAACATTGGAGTGCCAAATTGTGTAAATGTTCCTTACAAGCCAGAATGTTGAATCAATTTTCATTGATACTTGCATTACCGGTTGTCTGTGCGGTTTGTCCTTCAGACGCTCGAAATTTGAGACAAAATTTCCACAGGGAAATATTGTTTACCAGACTTTTTAGAGATCTGCAAGGTATATGGTTCTGGTGTGTATTTTCATTCTACTGACATAGGTACACTTCAACTGCGAGAGACTGAATCTAAAACAAAAATCACGTATGATTTTTAAGTAATTAATTTGCATTTATTGCAAGACATAAGTATTTGATCACCTACCAACCAGTAAGAATTCCGGCTCTCACAGACCTGTTAGTTTTTCTTGATTGAGTGTTTTTTCTTTAAGAAGCCCTCCTGTTCTCCACTCATTACCTGTATTAACTGCACCTGTTTGAACTCGTTACCTGTATAAAAGACACCTGTCCACACACTCAATGAAACAGACGCTAACCTCTCCACAATGGCCAAGACCAGAGAGCTGTGTAAGGACATCAGGGATAAAATTGGAGAACTGCACAAGGCTGGGATGGGCTACAGGACAATAGGCAAGCAGCTTGGTGAGAAGGCAACAACTGTTGGCGCAATTATCAGAAAATGGAAGTTCAAGATGATGGTCAATCACCCTCAGTCTGGGGCTCCATGCAAGATCTCACCTCGTGGGCGATCAATGATCATGAGGAAGGTGAGGGATCAGCCCAGAACTACACGGCAGGACCTGGTCAATGACCTGAAGAGAGCTGGGACCACAGTCTCAAAGAAAACCATTAGTAACACACTACGCAGTCATGGATTCAAATCCTACAGCGCACGCAAGGTCCCCCTGCTCAAGCCAGCGCATGTCCAGGCCCATCTGAAGTGTGCCAATGACCATCTGGATGATCCAGAGGAGGAATGGGAGAAGGTCATGTGGTCTGATGAGACAAAAATAGAGCTTTTTGGTCTAAACTCCACTCGCCCTGTTTGGAGGAAGAAGAAGGATGAGTACAACCCCAAGAACACCATCCCAACCGTGAAGCATGGAGGTGGAAACATCATTCTTTGGGGATGCTTTTCTGCAAAGGGGACAGGACGACTGCACCGTATTCAGGGGAGGATGGATGGGGCCATGTATCGCGAGATCTTGTCCAACAACCTCCTTCCCTTAGTAAGAGCATTGAAGATGGGTCGTGGCTGGGTCTTCCTGCATAACAATGACCCAAAACACACAGCCAGGGCAACTAAGGAGTGGCTCCGTAAGAAGCATCTCATGGTCCGGAAGTGGCCTAGGCAGTCTCCAGACCTGAACCCAATAGATAATCTTTGGAGGAAGCTGAAAGTCCGTATTTCCCAGCGACAGCCCCGAAACCTGAAGGATCTGGAGAAGGTCTGTATGGAGGAGTGGGCCAAAATCCCTGCTGCAGTGTGTGCAAACCTGGTCAAGAACTACAGGAAACGTATGATCTCTGTAATTGCAAACAAAGGTTTCTGTACCAAATATTAAGTTCTGCTTTTCTGATGTATCAAATACTTATGTCATGCAATAAAATGCAAATTAATTACTTAAAAATCAATGTGGATTTTTGTTTTATAATTCCGTCTCTCACAGTTGAAGTGTACCTATGATAAAAAATTAGACCTCTACATGCTTTGTAAGTAGGAAACACTGCCGATTTTGCAGGTTATCAAATACTTGTTCTCCCCACTATACCAGATTAATTGTTTGTTACAGCCTGATTAATCAGACAAGGATCAAAATATACTGGCTAGTTGTTTACCTGGGACCCTCTCTTCGCAGTTTCATCTACGAGCGGGTTCTTCGCCATGCTGACAGCAGTACTCAGTTGTCAGTGTCACGGACCCAGTTGGGCGGGAGTGAGCTGTGTGACCCCAACCACAAGAAACTGGCCTTGTGCCTGCAGCAGATTGGAGATGAGCTGGATGGCAATACACAACTCCAAAGGTATCTTAAACCAAGGACTTAGAAAGGGACTCCAGCTCTTTGCTTAAATTGACCCCTGGAGTTTGTACAATACTCAGAGAATCTCTTGTTTTCCCCTTCAGTATGTTAAATGATACTGCACTCCAGCCCAGCCATGATGTTTTTATGAGAGTGGCCCGTGAGATCTTCTCTGATGGAAAGTTCAACTGGGGCAGGGTGGTGGCACTTTTCTACTTTGCCTGTCGGCTGGTCATCAAGGTGAGGATGGAGAGTGGTAGTATTTTATTTAGTTCTCCTTTCTCTCTCTCAATCATTCTCGTGCTCTTGTCCTCTGTTAGACAAAGGAAACAGGGCTCATCTCAGTCGGAATAGAGTCACTTTTGTAAATCGCAGCGCTTGGAATGGAACTGCAATTTACACGCTTTGGGATGAGTTGGCTTCTTCGCTGTGCAATAAGACTGCATCGTCTTTCTCTCCTCAGGCTCTGTTGACCAAGGTCCCCGACATCATCAGAACCATTATCAGCTGGGCTACAGACTACCTGCGGGATCATGTGATCAACTGGATTAGGGATCAAGGTGGCTGGGTAAGGAATCCGTAGATGTGCTTTCTCCACATTGACATGTTTTTTACAGATGTCTTTTTGAAATTGTGGTGATGGTTGAAGACAATGGTGTCTCTTCCTAATTCTTAGGAGGGAATCCGTTCCTACTTTGGCACTCCCACCTGGCAGACCGTGGGGGTGTTCCTCGCTGGAGTTCTTACTACTGTGCTGGTCATCCGCAAGATGTGAGGGGAGGAGAGCCTGAGAGAAGAAAGGACGAAGAGGGGGGGGGGGGGACATAAGACTGGGGGGGAAACTGGGTAGTAGAGGTAGACATGTGGGGGTAAATGGGAACTGTTTCGGGGGAAGGAAAATGTGAGGAAAAATAGTTGGATGGAAAAGCAGCAACGTTTGGACCACTCCTCTTTCCCACCCTCCATCCATCAGTGGCAAAGGATTGAGTCAGATTCAAGGTTTTTCTTGCCTCTATTCCCTACGCTGAAATATGTGAGCAGCTCTTGACCGCACACACAGGAGAGAAGGATGGAAAGAGATGTGTAGAGACTCGGCCAGGGCACATCTTTTAATTAATTTATTTTTTTATTTCTTGTAAACAAACAAGTCGCTGCATGACATTTTGTTGCTTAAGTCTAATGATACCCCCCCAGGTCTTATTAAGCATGAGAATCTCCTATGCTTTCCTCCTGTGCTTTATTTCTGTTGCACTTTTCTTCCATTGAGTCTCCTTTTTCTTATCTGATCATTCTCCCTCCCTCTCTTCATGGTATCTCTTTGCTGGAGTATGCATTTTGGGGTGTGTGTCTGATTATTTACGCGTGATCAACAGATGTTCCAAGTACGTGTGTGTGCGTGCATTTCTACTGCAGACACACAGCACTGTCCTTCTCTCACAGATGTTTACCTCTCTCTCAGCATAGTATTCAAAGTACTGTATTCTATGGTGGGCTATTTAAAAGCAGACCATACCATAATCCTTCACAATCAAATGCTCTTTTTATACACCTTGTTAATGTGTTCAAATAAGGAAACTTTCTTATTTCTTTTAAGTTGTCAGTGCCTTGGTCCTTTTTTCTTTTCTACAATAAATTGCTTTGATATTCACCTTTTTTCACTTTTTCTAATCTTTTGTAAAACTCTTGTCCCCCAAAACAATCTTTTTGCAGTGACATTTGTTTGTTTTTGTATGTTGTAATATGAACATAAAATAAAAACATTTTATGGATTGTGATCCTTATTAAGCTGTGAGAAGATTGTGGGGTGTGAATGAGATTAATTTAAAACTACTGCCTTGCTTGTACCCTAATTCTCAACTGGAAGCATATCTAAACAGTGTCCAGTAGTAGTAGTTGGATTGAATCTTTCCTATTGATCAGCAAATGGATATGAATTACTCCAGAGTACAGCTTTTATTTCATGACATGATTCCATGTTACTGTAAGGTTAACATCTCAGCCCTGTGCACATCTTATTGGCTGAGTGCTGTTGTTGGGTGTGCTCTAGCGAAATCTAGAAAAGGGCTGTCGTTTTTGGTGTATAAAATTATGCTAGGTTTACAGTATTGGACTTTCCATACCTTACTTTGAGAAAAGGCAGTTGTAGCTTATTCACATGAACCATTTTCTCTAAAGAGAATACTAACACCACACGTGTGTGTGTGTGCTCCTGTAATATACAGGGATATCCATTTATAAGAAACGCATGACATTTGTCCCTTTATCCTCTACGGGATTGGTGTCCTGCTAACGTACCTAGAATGACGTAAGTAACATCCAACTATCCAGGGACAAACACTTATATGTGCAGAAACCTTAAATTCTTGTTAATCTAACTGCGCTGTCCGATTTACAGTAGATATTACAGTGAAAAAATACCATTCTATTGTTTGAGATTGCACAACAACAAAACACTTATGGCAACTGGTTTCATACATTCACCTCAGAAGGTAAATAATGTACTTACATTCAGTAATCTTGCTCTGATTTGTCATGAGGGTCCCAGAGATAAAATTGAGCATAGTTTTGTTTGAAAAAATACATTTTTATACTCCAATGTCAGAACTGGGTTCTAGAGTTTGCTGTTAATATTCTCCTACATTAATTTCACATTTCCAAAAACTTCAAAGTGTTTCATTTCAATTGGTATCCAGAATATGCATATCCTTGCTTCAGGTCCCGAGCTACAGGCAGTTAGATTTGGGAATGTCATTTTAGGCAAAAATTGAAAAAAAGGGTACGATTCTTACAAGGATTAGACATAACACACAGTTTGATAAAAAGCTGGATATACTGAGACAGGCGTACAAGAGTGAGTTCACAGTCCTGATGCTTGATGAGACTGCTATCGATGAGTGGGGGGAGTTAATGACTCAGTCACGAGTCTCCAGCACCCCCTCCTTGACCCTCCATCTCCAGGCCTGGCAGTAGTCAGGAGCAGGGACACAGCGGAGCAGGAGGCCAGAGTCCTGCACCTCCTCATCATGGGCCACTGGCTCCCGCTCCTGAGTCTCCATGGTGAACACCCTCTCAGAGATCTAGGGGGGAGAGAGAGACACAGGTGGTGTAAAGAAGGCCTGTGTGTAGTCGCCTGTGAAAAGGACAAGAGCATCCAAATGAATATATGGTTGTGCACGACTTGTCAGGGGAGGCATATTGAAAACTCAACCATGAGTCCTCACTCACCTGGTCGCTGATCCCCGTGGCGATGTGGCCCACCTTCACCCTGCGTTTCTCTCGTATCCGGATGCTTTGCCCATTTACGCCCGTGATGCAGACGTCAACTCCTGAGCCAATCACAGTGCAGAGAAACAGCCAACATGAGTGCACTGCACATGCTTTCTCAGCATGAGTGATATCGCTATGGGAATGAGGTCCTATCCAGTGGGAAACAATATGACATGATCCTCTTATCTAAACATCCTGAGCTGTAGCACCTTCCAGGGTCAGCTAACGAGAGATGTCGCTCACCCTCAAAGCATCGGGGTGGAGACAGGTGGCTTTGGTGAACCAGCCAGTCCA
The DNA here is from genome assembly GCF_034236695.1 of Oncorhynchus nerka. Taxonomy (NCBI): domain Eukaryota; kingdom Metazoa; phylum Chordata; class Actinopteri; order Salmoniformes; family Salmonidae; genus Oncorhynchus; species Oncorhynchus nerka. The sequence goes on along the minus strand of NC_088416.1, from coordinate 25,121,748 downwards.
TACTGAGAATCTGTCCGTCCGGTTGGCTGTTGTAGGAGAACACACCAGAGCTGAGGTCGTCACCTGGGCTGATGGACCAACGGCCAGAGTCCTGTAGTTAGGGGAGGAGGGGGACAGGGAAAAGAGAGGGAGAACCGTGAATGGGCTGATTAATGTGACCTGAGAGACCCATATATCAACCCACAGAAACACATTACACACTCTACAGCTGTTCATATTATCTAACATGTCAGGTAAGGCAGGCTTATATGGTGGGCTACCTTTCTGTCCCATAAGTCCCTGTTGGAGTAACAGTCACTGCTGCTCAGGCAGGACAGTAGCTGCTCCTGGGTTTCTGCTGAGTGCAGCTGAGACAGACTGGTCAGGTAGAACTCTGCAGACGAACAGAAGAGGAGCGGTAAGAACAGAGGAGTTGACTTGAGTTGATATAGACACACATAGATATACATCAAGTAAAATGAACTTAGATACACAGACTTACAGATAGCAAACACACAGAATGTTTCAACAACCCTTACCTCTCTCCAGCTTGCGCAGTTCAAGCTCCGATACGTTGGAGGTGACGTCGGCCATCTTGGGATTTTGCCATTCATGGAGTTGTGTCAGTAGAGAGCGAGGTGAGGCTGTCTCCTCTGTGTCTGCCTCACTGCCTTCCTCCTCCTCATCATTGTTCAGCTCCCTGCTCCCTGGGTTCATGGATTCCAGCCATAGCTCAGGGCTCTCCTCAGAGCAGGTGTCTCTGCTAAAGGGTGGCCAGGGCTGGCTAGATTGGCTGGGGCTGTCATCTATCTGTAGGGGCTCCTTATAGGACCCTCTAATGGGGCTGCTGAGTCCTCCCACTAAAGACACACAGTAGGTTAGTTAGTCAGTTATAAAATCTAAGGACTGATCTAAAAACAGTGGCGGTGCTACACCCTCACCTTCTCTCAGAGCTCTGGCTGCTCTTCCCTTGAGCTCCGAGGCGGAGGCCCTCTTGGTGGGCTCCTTCTGTAGTCCCACCTTTATGACATCAGCAGTGAAGGGACTGCAATCGGGCGGGATCTCCCTCAGAGGCGGTGGTTCATTGGCTATCTGTAACCATACCCACATGAACAATCAATCCACGACACGAAGATTCAATCCAATCGGAGGCCTAATAATTTTTTTTAAACATCAAAAGCTATATATGTGTCAGACGTCAAGTATGAAGACAGGGTGGTGTTGTGTTGAATGATACCTTGAAGTACAGTGGGCGGGAGTAGTATCGTGTCCAGGGCTGGCAGCCATTGAGCATGTGCAGTAACATGCAGCAGCTGCTCCACACGTCTGCTTTGGCTCCGCGGCAGGTTTCCCCTTTCACAATCTCCGGGGCCATGTGTGTCTCTGTCCCCTTCAGATCTGTTTCCACACACATACACAGAGTATACATTCAGACGTGACAACCAGGTCAAAAACGTGTTTTTGGTGTATCCCCCTTTTTCGTCTAGTGGGGGCTTGAGTTCATATTTTGCTACCTCCTTGGGATGCACTTAAGCTCTGTCCACCGATGTCCATTCTCTCCGATTGTCCAAAGTCACACAGAAAAGTGTCCCTCCCATCCTCTGACAGCAACACATTGTCCGCTGCAACACACACACACACACACACACACACACACACACACACACACACACACGTTAATCTATGGGTATATACTGGATTTGGTTATTGTTGTTCTATAATTCTGGGATGAGACAGCCATATTTAGCAGCACTGTAGCTATGCAGGCGAGGCAAGGTTCTGGTAACCAGGGGGAAAAAAGAGTCAAATCCAAGTCATGTTGGCTATTAAGAAACAGCTGTTGGGGAAGGAATGAATCTGGGGCTTATAGCATAATAGACAGGCAGCAGGTGACTTGGCAAAACCTCCCTGTTGTATCTGTGCCTGTGGTTTGGCATATCTGACACCAGGTGGCATCTGAGCACTGAGCCATGTGGTTCCAACTGTCTATCCTTTGCTCTGTCGCTCTCTCTCTTCCTCTAGTTCTGTCTCTCCCTCTCTCTGGCTGGCGAGCACATGCGCCCTCTAAAGAGTAGCGGTGAGTCACGCTGTGGGAAATTCCCGGCTTGGCGCGTTCTCAGCCTGTGGTGCTTTGGTTTCACAACACAGGTGCGGGAGATCAAGACACGATCTGCGACTCTTGTGTTCCACATAACAACTGCAAAAACAGCAGAGAAACAACTTACTCTCACCAAGGCAACATATGAATCAAAATATGAATATCCTGAACATCTGCTTCTTCTATTCCTCTTTACATGTCAACTGCCTGCGGCTATGGAACCCTGACCTGTTCACCGAATGTGCCATCTGTTCCAGACCTGCTGTTTTCAACTCTTTAGAGACAGCAGGAGTGGTAGAGATACTCTTAATGATCGGCTATGAAAAGCCAACTGACATTTACTCCTGAGGTGCTGACTTGCTGCACCCTTGACAACCCCTGTGATTATTATTATTTGACCATGCTGGTCATTTATGAACATTTGAACATCTTGGCCATGTTCTATTATAATTTCCACCCGGCACAGCCAGAAGAGGACTGGCCACCCCTCATAGCCTGGTTCCTCTCTAGGTTTCTTCCTAGGTTCTGGCCTTTCTAGGGAGTTTTTCCTAGCCACCGTGCTTCTACACCTGCATTGCTTGCTGTTTGGGGTTTTAGGCTGGGTTTCTGTACAGCACTTTGTGATATCAGCTGTCAGCTGATGTAAGAAGGGCTATATAAATCCATTTGATTTGATTAGACAAGTCTTGTAGTTACTGTTTTAATATCTGCCATAATCAAACCTAGTTTGAAAATGCCTAGTAAGAGTCAGTGTATGTGCCCAGGCATTCAGTTACCGTGTGTTTTATGAACCTTCTGCTGTGGTTTTGTTCATAAGTCAGCCATTTTCATTATCTCATGTCTCGGCCTACCCTTTATGTCCAGATGCAGCACTCGTCTCTTCAGCAAGTGTTCCAGCGCCTCAAGGACCTGACAGTGGTAGTGCAGGGCCAGGTCCTCAGGTAGCCGACCCCTCTCTTTAATAAGCTGACCCACAGAGCCTAGAAGCAGATAATAGAGAAGAGGGCAGGAGGGGTCAGTGGGTGATGGAAAATCACCTCAAAATCATAGCAGTGATTTGAGGCATCCTTCGAGAAACTCTTAACAGAGGTGTCTAGGGTCATTAAATATTGTGTGGATGAAGGGCGGGTGGGTAGTGGGCGGGCGGGTTGAATAATGAGAAACAATACATGTAAAAAATCCATAAATGTATAATTCCTGCGCAATCTATATCTATAGGCTACATTGAGGTTGTTCTTGAATTATTTTATGCTATCATGCATTAGTGCATAAAGAGGACTTCAAATAGGGAAGTTCAAGGGAACTGTAGCCTACTGTTCCGATGGGTTTAATGGTCTATAACCTCACATAGCCTTAATATTAACTCCTGCAAAATTAAGGATTTCTTGCAGTAAAATGATACACCAAATGTAGGCAAAATTCTGACTCAGGAACAGGAGTAGAGAAATATGATTTCTTTCTTTCAGCATCTTGAGAGAATGCAAATGCTCAGTTAGTACCTCTACAGATGTTATCTGTCTTTATCAGCATTATAAATGCTGATAGTATTTCAACCACGTAAAATATGCATCCAAGCCAAACTGAAATCTTATCAGAAAATTGTTGGGTTGTTTTCACAGCTTTCTACTTCCTTACACCCGGTCGAACTGATGTCATTTGGAAATTTAGCACAGAAAATCGTTCTCCTTTAAATTATTTTTTGGTCTCTAAACATTTTTGCTCCACGAAAGAAGATGACAGAGAAAAACTCTACCGATGTCAACTAGATTAAAGCATTCATTCTATTGATTTATGACAATCTGGTGAGCAGGGGTTCATTTAGTCTTTGAGGGCAACATATAATGACAGAAGAGAAGCTGCATGTATCTAATTATAGTTGACTAACAAATAGTCTACCAAAATGTCTGAAATTATAAGCTGAAACATATCTAAAATCAGGAGAAAATCTGCACCCCTTGCCAAAAAAATAATTATATCGTCTTTGACTGTAGCCCACAGCATTTTTCTATATTATAGCGGGTTAGGGTCAGGTGCAGGCCTCAGATTGTCACTTTATCACATATAGTCTTGTGGTTGCGGATGGGTTATTAGCTATTGCGGGTGGGTGAGGGTGAACAAACAGCTGAACAACCAACTCGCGTCTAGGTCACTGCCTGAGATCGAGGCACAGTATAGTGTATAGCTCACCAGCTTTGAGGTCCATGAAGAGGACGACGTAGGGCCCCTCTCTGATCACTCCGAAGAGTTCCACCACGCGAGGAGACTTCAGGGCACTCCACGTACCCACTTCCTCACTACTAAAACTCTTCAGGAGAATCTGGGAGGAAGGAGAGGGAGAAGAGAGTTCAATAGTTATCAATAGTGAGAGATAACACACAGATAATGTATACACATAGTGTAAGTGCTGTTGTACCTTTTTGGCGCCAAATCTGAAGTGTGTTCTGTTGTCTTGCACACTGTGCACTTCCCCGTATGACCCTGTGTTGATAGACTTGCAGAGGCTGTAGTCCTTCCCCTCCCTGTACTCATAATTCACAGGCTGAATATTCTAATAGGAAATGAGAGAGATCAATTGGCTGAGTTAATAAGGAGGAAACAGAAAAAGCCACAAGTAAACAACCGCATTTATCGACAACTACTGCAGTCTGGAAAGTTACCTTATTGAAGATCAGGCCCTCGTTGGTGTCAGTCTCTGAGACTTCTCCCTCCTTCTCCCTGACATCTCTTTCCACGTCTTTGCAGAAGGGACCTGCGTAGCATCGGTCCTCCTGACTGACACTGCCCCTGAGCCCTGCTAGGGCTAATGAACAGTCTCCCACACTGCTGAGAGGAGAGTCTGAGTCACTCTCCTGCCCATAGGTGGAAAGGTTGGAGGGGGGGCTAAACACCTGGGGGCCCCAGTAGAGGTGGGAATGGCTGGGGCCCCTGTTGCAGTCCTGGAGGGGGTAAGGGGGGCGTCTTGTGTCATGCGCCTCTAAACTCGGGATACTGCTACTGTATGAAGTGCTGATGTTACTTTGGTGCTCTGAAGCGTCCTGCTAAAGGGGAAAAAGACAAACCCACCACCAGGTGATTAAATGTGACTGTCTGCCAGGAAAGAGCTTTCACCTCCAGGTAATGATACTGACACAGACACCTATCTGTGTGGGTGAGGCTTCAAGACTATGGACACCTGAAAGGAAGCTTTGACAGTCAAGAGTTCTCTGAATCACTTCCTCCCGGTTGGAAAGCTAATGTTTGTGCTAGGATGTTTGCTGATAGAAGCTCAAACACTATATGAGACTGTCTACGGTTCATACTACAGACTATGAATCACAAGAAAGGCACTTCAAGTTCAACTAGAGTTCAACGTCATCCATTTTGTGTCTGACGGTAGGATGTTACAGGGAGAGTGCTCATCTTACCTGGGTCTGGATCAGTTGAGGAGAACTGCCAGTCTGGGTCTCCTGCTCAGGGACACCAGAAGGTACCCTACGTCTCTGTCTCTGCTTCCCTGTCTCCCTCTGCTCCTCTTTCTTCTCCTTCCTCTTCTGTTTCTTCCTTGGCTTCTTCCTGGGTGAGCGGTGGGCCGGGGAGCCTGGTTGGTCCTGGTTGGTCCTGGTTGGTCCTGGTTGGTCCTGGTTGGAGGCTGCGGTGGAACACGCCACATTGTTGTGCTCTGATGAGTCCCTGTGGAAGACAACAGCAATGCCTGTGTGAATGCAGTACTGTCACGAAAACCCAAAACTGTAAGAAGACATTAGTGGTTTAACCAATGCTTTGTAGCTAAAGAAGAAACCCAAAGATTGAGAGAGTTGTAAGAAGAGATAATGATGGAGTGTGTTATGGAGGGATAAGTGAGGTCATACCGGTTGATTAAGCAGTTGGGGGACGCGACAAAGGAGCGTTCAGAGCAGGAAGGGCTGAACTGCTGGGAGTCTTGAGTTTCACCTGGGGAAGCACAGACAGCAGGTGTTAGCTTGGTGCCATTCTCTCTCTCTCTCTCTGCAATTAACCCTATCAAAACTAGTATTGCCCTCCTTAGTATACTCACATTCAGCCTGGGCTATGAACGAGTTCTTCTGATAGTTCAGTGGACCTGCTTCACCCACTTGTTCTGCTGTGCCCTTCGTCAGGACTTTAATTATTCTGGGTTTTAAACAAGGCATGAAGTCCCCTTTGCTCTCCTTCCCCTCCTCGTCACTCGTCCTGTCTTCTGGGCTGGGGAGGCTTGGGTAAGACCCCTTCAGCTCTATTTGGGGTGACCCTGAGAACGGTCTGGTCGAGTTAAAGATCCTTTGCCTCACTGCCATCTCACCTGCTGGAGAAGGAAACAGAAAATGATGTCAATTCAGAATAAAACATGGTCTTATCCTGTTTACTAACTTTGCTGTTGGTTGAACTATTCCAAACGGTCCGTCCTTGAACAGCTCAGTGTACAGCACTTCATTTGAAGCACATCTCCACAACTACCAACTTGCTGATCTAAGTGATCCTCACACCTGTCCATTAGCAGAGAGCAGAGCAGAGCTTGTGATTGCAGGGACATCGAGTGGGTTATCAAAAACTCCAGTATAGCTTATTCACTTCTGGAAAGAGCCTTCCTCATGTCAACTGAACTTTGCACCTGCTAAGAACAGAACAATGGCCGGCTTTGTGTGGCGGTGGAACAAGTCAATCTAGTAATTGTTTATCTCTGCCTTGTATTGCGCCTCGTTCCAAAGTTCGAAAGCAAATATTTTTCTTGTGACCAATACATTTGATTTGATTTGAAACACATCACTTTCTCAACATGGAGGAAGTGTATGCTTGACACAGAAACTTGATCGCAACTCCTTCTCTGCTGAAACTTCATGTTTTGCGGTGAGCGAATGAAACAGGAAACTCGATCACGGGCCTTGTTTTGACAGTTACAACTGTGTAGTTAACACCAGGAAGTAGTTGTGTTGTGAAGACTGCTACATGGCATGTTCAAGGAACAGGCCTGCCTCAGTTCCACAGAATAGAAGGAGTGTGTGTTGGAGGGTGCAATATAGGTCGAGCAGCACAAAACAATGTTGCACAACCCCTGCCAAGATGTACACCTTAAGTTGAAACTCTCTGACAGCCTCTATGCGAAATAAAATACACATGAAAACTGCTGGGATAACATGCAATGAACTAGACTGGTCAAACATGGCATAATTTATGTTTGTACAACAACAGTATATAGGTGTATGATGTATTCCTGTATTTATTGTCAGTTAACAAGCCTCAAGCATGGAGTATGTCTTTCAAATGAAAACCCCTCTGATCTGAGCATTAATTCAGTAGAGAAATGCCAGAGAGGCTTTGGACCTTGGCCTGCTTAGTGAACACTGTAAGCTTATAGCTGCAGAGCTATAGGGTTGCTGCATGTTGCATCAGTGTGCCAGCACTTCACAGGAGTTTTATCTTTCCCCTCACTTTTGATCTTCCCTTAGACAGGTGCCCTATTCCCTTTATGACACACCAAGCTCAGGTTGACTGCCAAGCAAATACTCAACTACGCTGCTGAACAATTAATAAAATTGCCTCCGGACAATTTACATTGAACCCCTCCCCCCCTTTTGTACACTGCTACTACTTGCTGTTTGTTTGTTTGTGATCTATGCATAGTCACTTCGCCCCCACCTACATGTACAGATTACCTCAACTAACCTGTACCCCCGCACACTGACTCGGTACCAGTGCCCCCTGTATATAGCCTCGTTATTGTTATTCTTACTCTCCACTTTCCTGTCTATCTCTCTGTCCCCTCCTCCACACACTTTGTCTCACCCAGACTCTGACCAGGCACACCAGCTTTCTCATTCACCGATCATCACTTCCTGCTAAAGCGAGAGACCCGCACACGTACCCCTCCTCCAAAACACATCACCACACCCCAACTGAAATCAAGTGGGGTGGTAGTAAGAACAGGCCCTTTGACAAAGAACTGGACGGAAAAATAGACATTGGGGAAGGAAACATAGACCTACCGACAGAGGCAGGTCTGAATTGCAGGTCTGCAGTCTCTTCTGGTTATCCGTTTTTCACTAAACTAAACTGAAGTCAAATATTCTGCTCACATATACCCCTATCCTTACAAATAATAACTCACTCTCTGTAATATAGGTCTCGTTCAACTCTCTCTCTCTCTCTACTTCACTCTGTAATCTTGCTGTGTATCTCGGTTGCTTGGTGTCGCTTGATCCCACTGGCCCACTGCCAACCTGGGTAGGAGCTGTGATTGGTTGATGGTGATTTACGGGAAATCCATCTCACTTCCCCACATCCCCCCTCCCTCTTTTCCCTGCAGCAGCAGGGCTGTCTTGCTCTTTCTGCACTTTCTCTTGCTCATGCTCAGTGTCTTTCTGCCCCATTTTCACTCTCCTTAAATAATAGAAAAATTAGAGCACATTATTAAAAAGCGCACTCAACACTGTCCAAATCTAACCCATCTTAACTCTCCAAATGTTCATTTGGGACGCAAAACAACAAACCCTGAAGATCTAATTCCCCAAAGTAAGGGGCCACGTGTTAGTTATTTATTAGACTATGTTATACTCTTTGGCCACACTTTAAGCCTCTCATTGTGATGTGTTGGGGCTGCAGAAAGGGGTCAAGGTTCAGGGTTATGCTCTTAAAACACACTCAGGGTCAAATACCAAGCAAACGATGATGCATGAATAAGCCACTTGGTTCCATCCTGCCAGAGTAGTCGCATCAATCATGTCAACAGGAACACCATGGTTCTGTTCTACATATAACCAAAGTTATGTGCTCCCATAAATCAATGACGCTGCTATCAATCCCCTCTGTCTGTATAATCTATAATATATGATTTTTAGTTATGGTGTGTTGAACTCCCAACCTTTTAGCCCCTGATGTTTCCCCTTCTTATTATAATCATTTGAATAAATAAAACATCAGAATGACCCATGAGGATTACATGTGATAATTGTGAGGTTTTAATTTATAGCAGGGATAAGGTCGGCCTCCTTTTTGAGGTTGGGAAAATCTCAGTTCCTTTTTTGGTTTCCTCTTTTTTTGAGAGAGGAACAACAAACTACTCAGAACAGAGCCACTAAAGGGCAAGGAAACTCAGGGACCACATTTGGACATGTCAAACAGCCAACTCTTGTATCAAATCGCTTAATAAACAGAGTGAATGTTATCATTTTCTATCCTGGGATTAGCCTACATCCTCTGGCTTTGATGGGTCACTCACAAGTAATTTGCCCTCTTAAAAAACTCTTGAAGAGGTTAAACTATGAAAACTACAGGCTAATGATAGGTTGTAGAGCTGCACTCCACAGCCCAGAAAACCACTCTGACCATAGGGACCAGTCATTGTGATACATAAAGTAAGTCCTCCCCTAGCTGTGCTCAGCATTTGGTAAACTGTGTGCAGATTCAGTTAGTTATTTCTCCATGTTGTGTTATTACAGCAATGTAACAATTTTGTTATAACAATGTAGGCCCCGGCCTAACTGTCAATGTGACAATGTAATTGTGCTTAAGGGACCTGTCGACTCCCTATCGAAAACACATGCATGAAAAACATGAGCATGATACTCAGTGAGCAGAGGGGTGGGGGACAGTTGGAATCTTGGTGGAGGAGTGAGAGAATGTGGGGGCAGAAAGGACAGGAACGGGGGAGGGGTGCAAAGGGAGGATCCAAAAATGGCAGCTAGATTCTGGGGAGTGAATGTAGACTGTAGAGGATACAACAAAAAAAGGAACAAATAGAGGAACTGCTGAAAAGATTCAGGATGGATACACACAGACACACAATGACCACTGACTCATATACGCCCACTCAGATTAGCAGAATACCAGAGGCTTGAGTAAGGACAGCCAAGGGATCCATCTTTTGCAGGACCTGGATAATTAAACACACCAGTACGCCTTCTGGGCCCCCCAGTCCCTCACAGAACACTGTTACGAGGCATTCATTCAGTGCCTTGCAAGCAACTCATGGGAATCGAAAAATGAATGTCTCAATGAGTGAATGACACAGGGTATCAGAGGGGGTGAAGGCCTCTGTGCATAGCAACACATCCTTCACCCGCCAGAAAGACAACACCTATTTACTTTGGGATTAAAAATTAATCCTAGACATAGAGAAGGACATTGCTTCTCTTAGTCATTTCATCAGGTTCGCATCTGGTCCCTGAGTGGAAGACTTTAGCCCAGTGGTGTAGTAGGGGAAAAATGCTGTATACCCACTATTTTTTCAGTAGGCATTGTGTATACTCACTTTTTAATCGCCACTAATGCTGTTTTCTGTTTTGTTCTACAACCCCCACAAGTGTCACAGGACTCTTCTGAAGGTAACCAGGTATCAGTTAACTTCTTTGGGGTAGGGGGCAGTATTTTCACGTCCGGATGAAACGCGTGCCCAGAGTAAACTGCCTGCTACTCAGGCCCAGATTAGATTTCGATAGAAAACACTCAAAAGTTTCAAAAACTGTTTGAATGATGTATGTGAGTATAACAGAACTCTATTGGCAGGCAAAACCTGAGAAAAATCCAACCAGTAAGTGGGAAATCTGAGGTTGTAGTTTTTCAAGTGATTGCCTATTCAATATACAGTGTAAATGGGGTCAGATTGCACTTCCTAAGGCTTCCACTAGATGTCAACAGTTTTTAGAACGTTGTTTCAGGCTTCTAAAGTGAAAGGGGAGCGAATAAGAGCTGTTTTTTCCCCCACCTTTATTTAACCAGGTAGGCTAGTTGAGAACAAGTTCTCATTTGCAACTGCGACCTGGCCAAGATAAAGCATAGCAGTGTGAACAGACAACACAGAGTTACGCATGGAGTAAACAATTAACAAGTCAATAACACAGTAGAAAAAAAAGAGAGTCTATATACATTGTGTGCAAAAGGCATGAGGAGGTAGGCGAATAATTACAATTTTGCAGATTAACACTGGAGTGATAAATGATCTGATGGTCATGTACAGGTAGAGATATTAGTGTGCAAAAGAGCAGAAAAGTAAATAAATAAAAACTGTATGGGGATGAGGTAGGTAAAAATGGGTGGGCTATTTACCGATAGACTATGTACAGCTGCAGCGATCGTTTAGCTGCTCAGATAGCAGATGTTTGAAGTTGGTGAGGGAGATAAAAGTCTCCAACTTCAGCGATTTTTGCAATTCGTTCCAGTCACAGGCAGCAGAGAACTGGAAGGAAAGGCGGCCAAATGAGGTGTTGGCTTTAGGGATGATCAGTGAGATACACCTGCTGGAGCGCGTGTTACGGGTGGGTGTTGCCATCGTGACCAGTGAACTGAGATAAGGCGGAGCTTTACCTTGCATGGACTTGTAGATGACCTGGAGCCAGTGGGTCTGGCGACGAATATGTAGCGAGGGCCAGCCGACTAGAGCATACAGGTCGCAGTGGTGGGTGATATAAGGTGCTTTAGTGACAAAACGGATGGCACTGTGATAAACTGCATCCAGTTTGCTGAGTAGAGTGTTGGAAGCTATTTTGTAGATGACATCGCTGAAGTCGAAGATCGGTAGGATAGTCAGTTTTACTAGGGTAAGCTTGGCGGCGTGAGTGAAGGAGGCTTTGTTGCGGAATAGAAAGTCGACTCTAGATTTGATTTTCGATTGGAGATGTTTGATATGAGTCTGGAAGGAGAGTTTACAGTCTAGCCAGACACCTAGGTACTTATAGATGTCCCCATATTCAAGGTCGGAACCATCCAGGGTGGTGATGCTAGTCAGGCGTGCGGGTGCAGGCAGCGAGCGGTTGAAAAGCATGCATTTGGTTTTACTAGCGTTTAAGAGCAGTTGGGAGGCCACGGAAGGAGTGTTGTATGGCATTGAAGCTCGTTTGGAGGTTAGATAGCACAGTGTCCAAGGATGGGCCGGAAGTATATAGAATGGTGTCGTCTGCGTAGAGGTGGATCAGGGAATCGCCCGCAGCAAGAGCAACGTCATTGATATATACAGAGAAAAGAGTCGGCCCGAGAATTGAACCCTGTGGCACCCCCATAGAGACTGCCAGAGGACCGGACAGCATGCCCTCCGATTTGACACACTGAATTCTGTCGGCAAAGTAGTTGGTGAACCAGGCACGGCAGTCATCAGAAAAACCGAGGCTACTGAGTCTGCCGATAAGAATATGGTGATTGACAGAGTCGAAAGCCTTGGCAAGGTCGATGAAGACGGCTGCACAGTACTGTCTTTTATCGATGGCGGTTATGATATCGTTTAGTACCTTGAGCGTGGCTGAGGTGCACCCGTGACGGCTCGGAAACCAGATTGCACAGCGGAGAAGGTACGGTGGGATTCGAGATGGTCAGTGACCTGTTTGTTGACTTGGCTTTCGAAGACCTTAGATAGGCAGGGCAGGATGGATATAGGTCTGTAACAGTTTGGGTCCAGGGTGTCTCCCCCTTTGAAGAGGGGGATGACTGCGGCAGCTTTCCAATCCTTGGGGATCTCAGACGATATGAAAGAGAGGTTGAACAGGCTGGTAATAGGGGTTGCGACAATGGCGGCGGATAGTTTCAGAAATAGAGGGTCCAGATTGTCATGCCCAGCTGATTTGTACGGGTCCAGGTTTTGCAGCTCTTTCAGAACATCTGCTATCTGGATTTGGGTAAAGGAGAACCTGGAGAGGCTTGGGCGAGTAGCTGCGGGGGGGACAGAGCTGTTGGCCGAGGTTGGAGTAGCCGTTGAGAAATGCTTGTTGAAGTTTTCGATAATCATGGATTTATCAGTGGTGGCCGTGTTACCTAGCCTCAGTGCAGTGGGCAGCTGGGAGGAGGTGCTCTTGTTCTCCATGGACTTCACAGTGTCCCAGAACTTTTTGGAGTTGGAGCTACAGGATGCAAATTTCTGCCTGAAGAAGCTGGCCTTAGCTTTCCTGACTGACTGTGTGTATTGGTTCCTGACTTCCCTGAACAGTTGCATATCGCGGGGACTATTCGATGCTATTGCAGTCCGCCACAGGATGTTTTTGTGCTGGTCGAGGGCAGTCAGGTCTGGAGTGAACCAACGGCTATATCTGTTCTTAGTTCTGCATTTTTTGAACGGAGCATGCTTATCTAAAATGGTGAGGAAGTTACTTTTAAAGAATGACCAGGCATCCTCAACTGACGGGATGAGGTCAATGTCCTCCCAGGATACCCGGGCCAGGTCGATTAGAAAGGCCTGCTCACAGAAGTGCTTTAGGGAGCGTTTGACAGTTATGAGGGGTGGTCGTTTGACTGCGGCTTCCGTAGCGGATACAGGCAATGAGGCAGTGATCGCTGAGATCCTGGTTGAAGACAGCGGAGGTGTATTTGGAGGGCCAGTTGGTCAGGATGACGTCTATGAGGGTGCCCTTGTTTACAGATTTAGGGTTGTACCTGGTGGGTTCCTTGATGATTTGTGTGAGATTGAGGGCATCTAGCTTAGATTGTAGGACTGCCGGTGTTAAGCATATCTCAGTTTAGGTCACCTAACAGAACAAACTCTGAAGCTAGATGGGGGCTGAGGGGGGTTGGTAGCAGGCGGCAACAGTGAGAGACTTATTTCTGGAGAGAGTAATTTTTTTAATTAGTAGTTCGAACTGTTTGGGTATGGACCTGGAAAGTATGACATTACTTTGCAGGCTATCTCTGCAGTAGACTGCAACTCCTCCCCCTTTGGCAGTTCTATCTTGACGGAAAATGTTATAGTTGGGTATGGTAATCTCAGAATTTTTGGTGGCCTTCCTGAGCCAGGATTCAGACCAGTGGTCTGGCTGAAAGCCTTGAGTTTAGTCACACGCACAGCAGTGGGCGCGAGCTCCGTTCCCTTTCATTTCTAAAGACAAAGTAATTGTCCGGTTGGAATATTATTGAATGTTTATGATAAAAACATCCTAAAGATTGATTCTATACATCGTTTCACATGTTTCTACAAACTGTAATGGAACTTTTTGACTTTTCATCTGGACTTAGTGCCCGCGCCTTGTGCATTTGGATTACTGGACTAAACGCGCAAACAAAAAGGTATTTGGACATAAAGATGAACTTTATCGAACAAAACTAACATTTATTGTCTAACATGGAGACCTGGGAGTGCCATCAGATGAAGATCATCAAAGGTTAGTGATTCATTTTAACGCTATTTCTGTCTTTTGTGACACCTCTCCTTGGTTGGAAAATGGCTGTATGGCTTTCTGTGGCTAGGCGCTGACCTAATATAATCGCATGGTGTGCTTTTGCCGTAAAGCCTTTTTGAAATCAGACACTGTGGCTGGATTAACAAGAAGTTTATCTTTAAAATGGTGTATAATACTTGTATGTTTGAGGAATTTTAATTATGAGATTTCTGTTTGCACTTTCACTGGATCCAAATGCACAGGTGGGACGCTACTGTCCCACTGGTGCCAGACAGGTTAAAAAATGAATGGGTTAAATATGTGTTAAAAAAATAAATTAAATAAGAAATCTGAGCTTTCTTATATCTCATAGATATAAGACATTTACTTCAAAATCGTATTCCTTAGGATACATATTTTGACTGTCTGTTTTGCCATTTATGAACGTGTCATTCAATGTGTTTCTATGGGCAAATTCTATATTTGATCAAATAATTTGTAAATATATGTATTTCTTTTATACCTACAGTTCTTAAATTCTAAATCAGATAGCTAAATGATACATGGTATGTCCATCTTAAAACAATTCCATATGTTAGGCAAGTATAACATCCCCCCCCCATACCGACCTTGTGCCATCATACCAACTTTGTGCCATACCGTAATACCGGCAATAAAAAACAACAGGGGCGCTATTTCCAATCAGAAGGTTTTCAATGCTAACAAGTACATGTAAAATCCCATAGCAAATGCTAGCTAAATGCTAACATGCAAACCTTTTACACAAACTATTTGGAGTACAGACATCCCAGCTCATACAGTTATACAAATAACTAAAAAATTCTACTCAAACAAATATTAGACAGCAAGCCTCTTGATCCAGGAGGGGATTCTCTTCTGTTACCAAGAGGAGCTTGATTGCAAAATGCTAACCACTTAAGCTTACTACAAGCTCTACGCAGACATACGATTCGGAGTGTTGCAATGTAATTTTTCGTCACAAAAGGGGCATATCTTTGTAATAGGCTCCGGCTTTTTACTTACTTTTTTACTACCTGAAAATGAAGACACGCTGTATCATTCCTTCCACAGTGGGAGCAGTGTTGTCGCTTGGCTCCTTGATCTGATCTATAGGCTATACAGACGATTCATCAAAGCAGGGATGGGCATGAGTAATCGAGTACCCGAACGTCAAAGCTCGTTCTTTAACTAGAGATCACAGTTCCATTTTGTCCCAATTGTCTTATTATTTATTTTGTCTTGAAGACCATGTTAATTTGCTTTGCCTCTAGTGTTCCATTTCTACATGTGCATTTGTGAAGCTGGTTGTACAAATGTGCATTTGTAACTACCTCATGAAGCTGTTTGACAGAACGCCAAGTGTGTGCAAAGCTGTCATTAAGGCAAAGGATGGCTACTTTGAAGAATCTCAAATATAAAATATATTTTGATTTGTGTAACCTTTTTTTTGGGTTACTACATGATTGATTCCATTTGTGCTATTTCATAGCTTTGATGGTTTCACTATTATTCTACAATGTAGAAAATAGTTTAAAAAATGAAGAAAAACCCTGGAATGAGTAGGTGAGTCTAAACTTTTGATTGGTACTTTATATGGGGCAATTTAGCAATTAGGATTTGTTATCTGTAATGGTTATGATAAATTAGGCATGTTGACACAGGCCAATAGATAAATACGCACACATTTCTTTCCAGCGCAGGCCTTGTGTTAAAAAAGTAAAAAGTAAAAATTTTGAGTACCCCAAAATGTCAAATGCCCATCCCCACATTAAAGTAACCTATTTTGCATTGATAACCCAATATAATCTTAGCGACTGTTGAAACAGTAAACCAAACAACAAGAATCCACCCAAAAAGGTATTTCATTTAAAAGTAATGACTAGTTATTATTATGAAATGGTAGAACCTGCTGTAGCCAATGAGCTAGCCATGTGCTTTTTTCCTCCAGTGACCAAACATGATGGCATTCTATTTTTAGTTGATATGGGAATTGATGTATTTATTTCACCTTTACTTAACCAGGTAGGCCAGTTGAGAAGAAGTTCTCATTTACAACTGCGACTATGGTTGCCAACTTTCTCACTACCAAATAAGGGACAAAAGGTGGCGTGCCAGTGCACGGTGCCACGGCGGCGTGGGTATGGTGTTGTGGGTATGGAGGTGTGGGTATGGTGTTGTGGGTATGGCGGTATGGGTATGGTGTTGTGTGAATGAATATACAGTGTATATTCATATTCTTATTCAATTGGAAAGGCAAAACATTTGTATATTCCATTTAGCCTATAGCTTTAATAAAACTGTATCATTATGTAAACTTATGTGAATAAACCTCAAAATATATTATCAAATAATCACAATTGGGACCTTTACAGCAAAAAAAAAACCTTCTCAAATGCAAAAGAGGGGCATGAGTCACTCACCAAGGCTACATACTTGACTGATTCAAGCAGTCCTCTTGCAGAGCCAGAGAGAAGTTATTACATGACAAGTCACAGTTCCCAGCTATATGAAGTTCATTTTTTATCAGTTCTGTGCTACATCGGTTTCTTGAGTCTGACCATTTAATGGTCATCAGACAGAAAATCCTCTCTACACAGGCATTTGAGTCTGGCACACTGAGTACAAATGAGACAATCCTGAACATGTTCATCAAGTTGGCTTTCCCTAGATTTTGGTAAACTGCCACCTGCTTCTCACTTGTGGATTTTGTGGTATCCTGTCTGGCTTTCTGTATTTCCTCCCGGCTAGTACAACACTCTTTATAGAGTTGGTCCATACTGACTGTCTCTGTCATTTTGAGGGCAACCAGCACCTGCTCCAGGTCAGTGAAGGAGAGCTCCTCATAGAGGCCGATCAGTTTCACCATTACATTTTCTGGTGAGAAATCAAACCACTTGTCAATGTATGTAACGACAGTGTCATAGAACTTCAAGTCCTGTTTCTGTTTGGACCTTCATGCTGACAATTGTTTGTCCCATCAGCTGCTTGGTCTGGTATCAGAAAAAAAACTGTCCTGTTTCAGCTGAAGCATCTTAAATGTTGAACTTTTGGACTTCCTCGTAAAACATCTGTGATGCAGAGCTTTGTTTCCTCCAGTTTTTTTACGAGTAGGTCAAAAACACACCCACTTTGTGGAAAAAGCACAGATAAATTTCAGCAGCTTCTGTTTTTTCTTCACACTCAAATATACTCTTCAGTTCCACAGGACAGGTCTCCCTAAGGGACCTGAAGTATGATGTAAGTGCTGGCCAGCTTTGCTGGAGACGATGGACAGCTGGATGAAGAGAGAGCCATCGTGTGCAAACATGTCGCAGGATTTCAAGCCACTCAATGTCAACAAAGGCGCGCAGTTCCTCTCTTCGGGAAGCAGATACTGATAAGTGCCTGTAGATCTGTAAAACAATTGTCTCAATATCCACTGACAGCTGATCGCAGGCGTGCTTGCAGGCATTATGAGCTATGTGAGCTGGGCAATTAGCTTTCAGAATGCGATTGTTGGCACTGCTCAATAACTGGTAAACGGAGAGGTGTTTTCCAATTATGTCAGTTTCCGAAGTAGACATCACGAAGAATGCACCAACATTGCTAGCACCTTTGGCTAGCGTGGCCTTGTGCATTTCTGTGGATGCATGCTGAGTTAGGGCATTCTCCCCTTCATGGCCAATTGAGAATTCCCGACGCATAAAGTACAGAAAGCTTTCGTCGAGTCACCACTGACGGGCTTAACCCACAACATTTTTGCTTCACATTGTTTGTTGTAGCTGCACAGTCTTTTTTGCATGTTTATCCATATTTCCTTGATATGCCAAACCGACCGAACAATAACAGAAATTACTTTGCAGGAATTGGCGCGTTTACACTATACTGTGATTGGATGAATATACGGAACAAGGGAGGTCCCGTATGGGACAAACCAATTTAGCCCAATATAAGGGACATCCCGGCTAATACGGGACAGTTG
This sequence comes from Oncorhynchus nerka, assembly GCF_034236695.1. Lineage (NCBI taxonomy): Eukaryota > Metazoa > Chordata > Actinopteri > Salmoniformes > Salmonidae > Oncorhynchus > Oncorhynchus nerka. Next base: position 25,103,624 of record NC_088416.1, on the reverse strand, counting down.
GCAACCCTAACTGCGACCTGGCCAAGATAAAGCAAAGCAGTGCGACAAAAACAACAACACAGAGTTACACACAAACAAACGTACAGTCAATAACACAATAGAAACATCTACAGTGGGGGGAAAAAAGTATTTAGTCAGCCACCAAAATACCAGCAACAGTGTGTGAAAACCTTGTGAAGACTTACAGAAAACGTTTGCCCTCTGTCATTGCCAACAAAGGGTATATAACAAAGTATTGAGATAAACTTTTCATTTTGTCTGTCATAGTTGAAGTGTCCCTATGATGAAAATTACAGGCCTCTCTCATCTTTTTAAGTGGGAGAACTTGCACAATTGGTGGCTGACTAAATACTTTTTTGCCCCACTGTATGTACAGTGTATGCAAATGTATAAGAGTAGGGAGGTAAGGCAATAAATATGCCATAGAGGCGAAATAATTACAATTACAATTTAGCATTAACACTGGAGTGATAGATGTGCAGATGCTGCCCCTGAACTAGACAGTTAACCCAGTGTTCCTAGGTCGTCATTGTAAATAAGAATTTGTACTTAACTGACTTGCCAAGTTAAATAAAGGTTTTAAAAAACTAGCAAGGAAAGCCGATTCTTCCTTGTTTTCACAAAATGAAAAGACAAAATGAAAAAACGTTGCTATCGCCCCCTTGTGAATGGCAATGAGCCCGGCAAGGACATCATGTTACAAAAAGGTTTTCGCTCCTCCAAAAATCCCACTCCACCCACGTGCACGCACGCACGAAGATCAATGGAGTGAAACTTGATAGATACTGTGAGCGTACCAAGTAATTAGGCGTCACTCTAAAGCGGGAAGGTGGAATAAACGAGTCAGGAAAAAGGTTTTTCTGATTGAACACGGTTCTCTATTGAGAGTATTTTGTCAACAAAAACATTCAAACATAATCAATGAAAAATCTTCCAAGGAAAAACACACATCTTCTTCTCCAGATGAAACAAGAACACAATAGGATAATCTTTAAACTACAACAAACATAAATCACGGTTTTGTCACCGTCTTAGTGGTTCTTTCAGCACAGCTTCTCTCTCTCGGTGGCCATCTTCCAGAGATAGTTTCCCCTCTCTCTTCTGGTTCCATTCTCTCTTTTATAGGGGAAGGAGAGTATCTCATTAGTACCGTCAGCTGTGCTTAATTGACTCTGGTTACCTTGTCTCCCAGGCTCTGTTGGGCAACTATCCATGAGCCCAGCCTGCCCTCTAGTGGTCCGTCCACATACCTTCCCCCAGGACCGAACCGGAGGGTCGGGCGCCAGACGCACCGTCTTGGTCGCGTCGGGACAGCGCGTCTGCATTCCCGTTCCTCGATCCGGCCCTGTGGATGACATGGAAAGAGAATGGTTGTAAAGACAAAAACCATCTGGCTATTCTGTTGTTATTGTTTCTCTTACCAGCCATCCACGTGAGGCGCATGGTCAGTAACTAATGCAAACCTCCGACCCAGTAGGTAGTACCGGAGATAATCGAGGGCCCACTTGATGGCTAAGGCCTCTTTCTCTACGGTCGCATACCTCTGTTCCCGATCGCTGAGTTTCCTACTAATGAAGAGAATCGGCTTCTCTGCTTCACCTTTACCCTGAGCTAGTACGGCCCCGAGCCCTGTATCCGAGGCGTCGACCTGCACAATGAACTCTTGTGAGAAGTCCGGAGCCTGTAGAACGGGATCAGAACACAGGCCATCTTTTAACAATTGAAAGGCCTCTTCCGTCTCGTCTTTCCACTCTACCTGGTTTGGCAGGTTTTCCTGATGAGGTTTGTGAGGGGTTGGCAATGGTTGCATATCCCGGGATAAAACGGCGATAATATCCTGTTATCCCTAAGAAGGCCCGAACGTCTCGCTTGGTCCGGGGTCGAGGCCAGTCACGAATTGCCCTGGTCTTCTCTGCCTGTGGGCGTATTTTCCCATTCCCACGGTGTACCCCAGGTATTCCGCTTCGGACAAACCCAGGCAGCATTTATTTGGATTGGCTGTCAACCCTGTGGCTTCCAAACTCACGAGCACCGCCCGTAATCGCAGGAGGTGACTATCCCAGTCCTCGCTGTGGATGACCACATCGTCTATGTACGCCGCTGCATACTCTTGATGGGGCCGTAGAATGGCATCCATGAGGCGTTGGAAGGTTGCAGCGGCACCGTGCAGTCCGAAGGGCATCCTCACATACTGGAAAAGCCCCTCTGGAGTGGCGAAGGCAGTCTTTGGGCGATCCTCCGGAGCCACCGGCACTTGCCAATATCCCTTCGTCAAATCCAGGGTAGTGATGAACTTGGCCTTTCCTAAGCGCTCCAAGAGTTCATCCACGCGGGGCATGGGATACGCATCGAATGTAGAGATGGCATTCACGCCCCTAAAGTCGTTGCAGAGTCTCATACTACCATCGGATTTGGGGACCAGGACTATGGGACTGGACCACTCACTCGTCGAGGGCTCGATCACGCCCATCCTCAACATCTCCCTCACCTCTTTCTTAGCGATGACTCTGCGAGCCTCAGGAATCCTGTAAGGGCGGATATGCACCTTCTTGCCGGGTTCAGTGTGGATATGGTGGAACAGGACATCTGTTTGTCCTGGGAATGGAGAGAATATTCGACCGAAGTTCATAATCAGCTTGTCTAGCTGTCTTGACTGCTCCGGTAGGAGAGTTTGGCCACGGCGCACCTGTGGTAGAGCCTCCTCTTTTCCTTTGCCCTCCAGGGCCATCAAAGCCACCTCCTCCTCTCGTCCATGGTATGTCTTCAGCAGGTTTATGTGATAGATTTGGACCTTCTTCCTCCTGTCAGGTTGCTTGATGAGGTAATTGACCGGTGAGACCCTTTTCATTACCTCGTAGGGCCCCCTCCATTGCGCCAGCAACGATGTTCGGCCGTGGGCACAAGCACCATCACTTTCTCTCCCACGGTGAACTCACGGGGGGGTGCAGACTTATCATAGGCCCGGCCTTGGGTCCTTTGGGCCTTCTCCATATGCTCCTTGACTATGGGCCACACTGCTGACAGGCGGTCTCTCATCAGGGTAACGTGTTCTATTGTGGATCGAAAGGGGCATGGTTGGGTCTCCCAGGTCTCCTTGGCTAAGTCGAGATTCCTCGACAGGGTCTGCCATAGAGCAATTCAAACGGAGAGAATCCAGTGGATGCCTGGGGTACTTCTCGCAGGGCAAACATTAAGTGTGGGAGAAGCATGTCCCAGTTTTTCCCATCTCGGGACACCACCCTTCTCAACATGCTTTTATCGTTTTGTTCAAGCGTTCACACAACCCGTCTGTTTGAGGGTGGAATATGCTTGTACGTATCTGTTGAACCTGATATAACCGACACAAGTCCTTCATCAACCGGGACATGAACGGGGTTCCTTGATCAGTCAAGATAGTCTTGGGGAGGCCCACACGAGAGAACATCAGGAATAACTCCTTGGCAATTCCCTTTGACGACATGTTACGCAGGGGTATGGCCTCCGGGAACTTGGTAGCGTAATCTATAACCACTAGGATGTACTCGTGTCCTCTGGCGGATTTTGGGAGGGGTCCTACGAGGTCCATAGCTATGCGTTCAAAGGGAGTCTCTATGATGGGGAGAGGAATCAAAGGGTTACGTAGGTGTGGCCGTGGGGCTGTACGTTGACATTGATCACACGTCCTACAATACCTGGCCACATCCCGGGTGACCCGGGGCCAATAGAATCTCTGCATGATTCTGTCAATAGTCTTGTCTCGTGCCAGGTGTCCTCCTAGGACGTGGGAATGGGCTAACTGTAGAACTGTATCTCTGTATGGCCTAGGCACCATTAGTAATTCCTGGTTTTCCCCCCTTCGTCGTACGACCCAGTATAAGAGACCTCGCCTGATTGCATAGTAAGGAAGAGGGGCTCACCTGATCCGTCGACGTTCCTCCCGTCGATCACCTTCACCTTCCTCATGGCCTCCCTTAAGTCTGGGTCTCTATGCTGCGAGGTGCCGAACTGTCCCTTTAATTCCTGGGGCAGGTCGACCTCGGTAGAGGGATGTGGAGGTTGTTCCACATCCCCATCAGGGGTGACCGAGGAGAATCCCTTCCAGGTTCCCTCCTCGGATGGAGCTTCAAATATATCCCTTAACGCCTGGTTGCTCCTTCCTTCCTGCGTTGTGTATAGCCCTTCACATGTGTCTTCATCGGTGGTTTCTTGGAATATCTGTCGTAAACGTTGGGTCGCTATTTCTTCCTCTGCTGCAGAGGACGAGGACGCTGCTACGTCTCCTTGTAGGACTACTACATCGGGCTTGGATTTTCTCTTCTTTCCTGTCCCCCTTCTTCCCGTGCATAACGTCATCTGCCGAAGCTCCTTATATAAGGGACAGTCTCTCCCGATCAATAATGGCACCTTCAGCTGCGGCACTTTCCCGGCCCTGACTGTACACCTTCCTTTTGGAGTGAGAATAGGCAGATTCACAGTGGGGTAATAGTGGGTGTCTCCATGGATACAGGATACGGCTACTTTGTCTGGTAGCAGTGTTGCGGAGGTCACCATCCGCTCCTCTACTAACGTAACCATACTTCCCGAGTCGAGAATAGCTACCACATCTTGTCCTTCGACTTGCACCGGAATCTCTGAGGCTGGGGCTATCTCTGCTAACCAACAGTGTTGATCCTGCCCCCTCAAAACGGGATGTGTGGGGGTAGGCAGTGATGACTCCGTGACCATGGGCTCATCCTTGCTAGGACATTGTGGGGCATAATGGTTGGGAGACTGACATTTATAACACCGACCCTGCTGTGTGGTGGCTGACTTCTCCCACCTCCGGGAGGGGCTTGGACGTTTCGGTGGCGACGGGGTGAGTCGTGGTACGGGATTGCAAGACTCCTTCCGTTCCTCCTTGTCACTTTTTAACAACTCCCCTGTAGATCGATATGTTTCCACCGCCTGGGCTATGTCGTCGGCTGACAACGGGTTGGCTTGCCCCACAACCCTTTTAAGTCACTGGGTAATTCTCTCAATGAGTCTCTATCACATGTCCTACTCCCTTTCCAGGTTCTAGCCACTGTTTCGTCAGTCGTATTAAGGCGAAGATCTGGGCACGGACGGGTTGATCAGCTGTATAGGTCCATTGATGGAACTTTACAGCCCTATCTCTGGCAGTCAGCTGGTACCGGGACAGGATCTCGGTTTTTAGTCGCCCATAGTCCGCAGCTTCGTGGGAATCCAGGTCAAAATAGGCTTCCTGAGCCACCCCGGTCAAAAGAGGGGCTAATGCGCTCGCCCATTCTGTGGGCGGCCACTCTTCCAAGGTGGCCGTCCTTTCAAGGTCATGAGGAAGGCCTCAATATCATCCTCCTTGGAGAGACGAGGTAAGATGGCGTGAGCAGCCGCTCTTGGCTTAACTCTAGGTTCTTCTAGTCGGTTCAGCTGTTGTTGCAGGAGTTCTATGGTTGTCCGCTGTGCCGTGATCAATTGTTGTAGTAGGGCGTTATCCATTGTTCTTGAATGGTTCCTCCGGGTCTACTGGAAGAATCTTGATTTACTCACTTATCCTTGTGTCACTCGTCCACCTAATGCCCGCATCCTCCACCAATGTGAGCGTACCAAGTAATTAGGCGTCACTCTAAAGCGGGAAGGTGGAATAAACGAGTCAGGAAAAAGGTTTTTCTGATTGAACACGGTTCTCTATTGAGAGTATTTTGTCAACAAAAACATTCAAACATAATCAATGAAAAATCTTCCAAGGAAAAACACACATCTTCTTCTCCAGATGAAACAAGAACACAATAGGATAATCTTTAAACTACAACAAACATAAATCACGGTTTTGTCACCGTCTTAGTGGTTCTTTCAGCACAGCTTCTCTCTCTCGGTGGCCATCTTCCAGAGATAGTTTCCCCTCTCTCTTCTGGTTCCATTCTCTCTTTTATAGGGGAAGGAGAGTATCTCATTAGTACCGTCAGCTGTGCTTAATTGACTCTGGTTACCTTGTCTCCCAGGCTCTGTTGGGCAACTATCCATGAGCCCAGCCTGCCCTCTAGTGGTCCGTCCACAATACCTAGCTACTATGTCAGCAATCCAAAGAGCATTTAACACATTTTAAACAGTTAACTTAATAGTTATATCTAGCTGCAAACATTTAGTTGTGAATTCCATACTGTAACTATGCTATGGTGTATGCTACACAACAATGAGTGAATCAAAAAGCTTCGGTCTCTTGTCTTTGTATGCTTGTGATAACAACATGTGACTGGGGACTACCGGTAAGCTTCATAATGTAAAATAACGTGAGAAGTGAAATGAAATGAAGAACCTGCACTTGCGCAGTAACTGTGTGTGCTTGTACAGACAACTGGTAGAGGGTTGATAAACCAATTTGGTTTATAAAATTCAGCAGCTTGTCCAAAAACAGCCTACTAGACAATTAAACTTCTAGCATGAAAAAAACATGTTTTGAGGGAGCGTGCAATTCTGCAGCACTGAAAATCAGAGCTGTTGCCAGATTGTTCAATGTTCATTTCTCTACCATAAGCGGTCTCCAACATCATTTTAGAGAATTTGGCAGTACGTCCAACCGGCCTCATTTATTTTATTTTTTTTATTTTTTTTCACCTTTATTTAACCAGGTAGGCTAGTTGAGAACAAGTTCTCATTTGCAACTGCGACCTGGCCAAGATAAAGCATAGCAGTGTGAACAGACAACACAGAGTTACACATGGAGTAAACAATTAACAAGTCAATAACACAGTAGAAAAAAAAAATGGGCAGTCTATATACAATGTGTGCAAAAGGCATGAGGAGGTAGGCGAATAATACAATTTTGCAGATTAACACTGGGGTGATAAATGATCAGATGGTCATGTACAGGTAGAGATATTGGTGTGCAAAAGAGCAGAAAAGTAAATAAATAAATAAAAAAAACAGTATAAAAACAGTATGGGAATGAGGTAGGTGAAAATGGGTGGGCTATTTACCAATAGACTATGTACAGCTGCAGCGATCGGTTAGCTGCTCGGATAGCTGATGTTTGAAGTTGGTGAGGGAGATAAAAGTCTCCAACTTCAGCGATTTTTGCAGTTCGTTCCAGTCACAGGCAGCAGAGTACTGGAACGAAAGGCGGCCAAATGAGGTGTTGGCTTTAGGGACGATCAGTGAGATACACCTGCTGGAGCGTGTGCTACGGATGGGTGTTGCCATCGTGACCAGTGAACTGAGATAAGGCGGAGCTTTACCTAGCATGGACTTGTAGATGACCTGGAGCCAGTGGGTCTGGCGACGAATATGTAGCGAGGGCCAGCCGACTAGAGCATACAAGTCGCAGTGGTGGGTGGTATAAGGTGCTTTGGTGACAAAACGGATGGCACTATGATAGACTGCATCCAGTTTGCTGAGTAGAGTGTTGGAAGCCATTTTGTAGATGACATCGCCGAAATCGAGGATCGGTAGGATAGTCAGTTTTACTAGGTAAGCTTGGCGGCGTGAGTGAAGGAGGCTTTGTTGCGGAATAGAAAGCCGACTCTTGATTTGATTTTCGATTGGAGATGTTTGATGTGAGTCTGGAAGGAGAGTTTGCAGTCTAGCCAGACACCTAGGTACTTATAGATGTCCACATATTCAAGGTCGGAACCATCCAGGGTGGTGATGCTAGTCGGGCATGCGGGTGCAGGCAGCGATCGGTTGAAAAGCATGCATTTGGTTTTACTCGCGTTTAAGAGCAGTTGGAGGCCACGGAAGGAGTGCTGTATGGCATTGAAGCTCGTTTGGAGGTTAGATAGCACAGTGTCCAATGACGGGCCGAAAGTATATAGAATGGTGTCGTCTGCGTAGAGGTGGATCAGGGAATCGCCCGCAGCAAGAGCAACATCATTGATATATACAGAGAAAAGAGTCGGCCCGAGAATTGAACCCTGTGGCACCCCCATAGAGACTGCCAGAGGACCGGACAGCATGCCCTCCGATTTGACACACTGAACTCTGTCTGCAAAGTAATTGGAGAACCAGGCAAGGCAGTCATCCGAGAAACCGAGGCTATTGAGTCTGCCGATAAGAATATGGTGATTGACAGAGTCGAAAGCCTTGGCGAGGTCGATGAAGACGGCTGCACAGTACTGTCTTTTATCGATGGCGGTTATGATATCGTTTAGTACCTTGAGCGTGGCTGAGGTGCACCCGTGACCGGCTCGGAAACCAGATTGCACAGCGGAGAAGGTACGGTGGGATTTGAGATGGTCAGTGACCTGTTTGTTGACTTGGCTTTCGAAGACCTTAGATAGGCAGGGCAGGATGGATATAGGTCTATAGCAGTTTGGGTCCAGGGTGTCTCCCCTTTGAAGAGGGGGATGACTGCGGCAGCTTTCCAATCCTTGGGGATCTCAGACGATATGAAAGAGAGGTTGAACAGGCTGGTAATAGGGGTTGCGACAATGGCGGCAGATAGTTTCAGAAATAGAGGGTCCAGATTGTCAAGCCCAGCTGATTTGTACGGGTCTAGGTTTTGCAGCTCTTTCAGAACATCTGCTATCTGGATTTGGGTAAAGGAGAACCTGGAGAGGCTTGGGCGAGGAGCTGCGGGGGGCGGAGCTGTTGGCCGAGGTTGGAGTAGCCAGGCGGAAGGCATGGCCAGCCGTTGAGAAGTGCTTATTGAAGCTTTCGATAATCGTGGATTTATCGGTGGAGACCGTGTTACCTAGCCTCAGTGCAGTGGGCAGCTGGGAGGAGGTGCTCTTGTTCTCCATGGACTTCACAGTGTCCCAGAACTTTTTGGAGTTGGAGCTACAGGATGCAAACTTCTGCCTGAAGAAGCTGGCCTTAGCTTTCCTGACTGACTGCGTGTATTGGTTCCTGACTTCCCTGAACAGTTGCATATCACGGGGCTATTCGATGCTATTGCAGTCCGCCACAGGATGTTTTTGTGCTGGTCGAGGGCAGTCAAGTCTGGAGTGAACCAAGGGCTGTATCTGTTCTTGGTTCTGCATTTTTGAACGGAGCATGCTTATCTAAAATGGTGAGGAAGTTACTTTTAAAGAATGACCAGGCATCCTCAACTGACGGGATGAGGTCAATGTCCTTCCAGGATACCCGGGCCAGGTCGATTAGAAAGGCCTGCTCACAGAAGTGTTTTAGGAGCGTTTGACAGTGATGAGGGGTGGTCGTTTGACTGCGGCTCCGTGGCGGATACAGGCTATGAGGCAGTGATCGCTGAGATCCTGGTTGAAGACAGCGGAGGTGTATTTGGAGGGCCAGTTGGTCAGGATGACGTCTATGAGGGTGCCCTTGTTTACAGAGTTAGGGTTGTACCTGGTGGGTTCCTTGATGATTTGAGTGAGATTGAGGGCATCTAGCTTACATTGTAGGACTGCCGGGTGTTAAGCATATCCCAGTTTAGGTCACCTAACAGAACAAACTCTGAAGCTAGATGGGGGCGATCAATTCACAAATGGTGTCCAGGGCACAGCTGGGAGCTGAGGGTGGCCGGTAGCAGGCGGCAACAGTGAGAGACTTATTTCTGGAGAGGGTAATTTTCAAAATTAGTAGTTCGAACTGTTTGGGTATGGACCTGGAAAGTATGACATTACTTTGCAGGCTATCTCTGCAGTAGACTGCAACTCCGCCCCTTTGGTAGTTCTATCTTGACGGAAGATGTTATAGTTGGGTATGGAAATCTCTGAATTTTTGGTGGCCTTCCTGAGCCAGGATTCAGACACGGCAAGGACATCAGGGTTAGCAGAGTGTGTTAAAGCAGTGAGTAAAACAAACTTAGGGAGGAGGCTTCTGATGTTGACATGCATAAAACCAAGGCTTTTTCGATCACAGAAGTCAACAAATGAGGGTACCTGGGGACATGCAGGGCCTGGGTTTACCTCCACATCACCCGCGGAACAGAGAAGGAGTAGTATGAGGGTGCGGCTAAAGGCTATCAAAACTGGTCGCCTAGAGCGTTGGGGGCAGAGGATAAGAGGAGCAGGTTTCTGGGCATGGTAGAATATATTCAGGGCATAATGCGCAGACAGGGGTATGGTGGGGTGCGGGTACAGCGGAGGTAAGCCCAGGCACTGGGTGATGATGAGACAGGTTGTATCTCTGGACATGCTGGTTGTAATGGGTGAGGTCACCGCATGTGTGGGAGGTGGGACAAAGGAGGTAACAGGGGTATGTAGAGTGGGTCTAGGGGCTCCATTGTGAACTAAAACAATTATAACTAACCTGAACAACAGTATACAAGGCATATTGACATCTGAGAGAGACATACAGCGAGGCATACAGTAATCACAGGTGTTGAATTTGGAAAGCTAGCTAAAAACAGTAGGCGAGGCTAATCCGCTAGCACAACAAACAGCAGGTAAAATGGCGTTGACTAGGCAACGGGGCCGACAGGTAAGACAAACAAGCAGAAAGGAGTACCGTGATTAATGGACAGTCCAGCGTGCGTCAGCTATGTAGCCAAGAGATCAGTGTCCAGGGGGCAGCGGTGGATGGGCAGGGGGGCTGGCGAGTGTTATCCAGGTTTTTTTTTTTTTTTTTAAACTAACAATGACTAACTAGCTTGTAGCTGGTTAGCGTCTGGAGGTTCTTGAGTGTGTCATAAAAATAAAAATAAGAGTAAAAGTAATAGCGATTCCGTATCACATTGGGTGAGGCAGGTTTCCGGAAGGTATAAACAAATTAAAAATCAAAAAGAGATAGAAAGTAAATGGGGTCAGAGAGTGATTGGGACGCGGTGGTTCAGACGGATAGCAGGCCTGTGCTAACAAGCTAACAGTTCGTAGGCCCGAGCTAGACAAGGTAGCAGTTAGCGGACCGGAGCTTGACAAGCTAGCCGTTAGCAGGCCGAATTAGCAAGCAGGGAGATAGCGAGGGCTAGAGAGTTAACCTTTGGGGGGACGTCGCGATGGGGTGAGTCTGTTTATTCCTCTTCATGCGGTGAGCTGGAGATACAGCGATTCAGACCAGTCGTGATTCAGACCAGTCGGCGGACCAGTCGTGATGGATCGGCGGGGCTCCGTGTCGGCAGTAGAGGGTCAGTAGAGGGTCTAGGCCAATTGGCAAATTAGGTATTTTTGGACCTCTTCGGCTAGTCGGGAGATGGGCTTAGCTCGAGGCTAGCTCCAGGCTAACTGGTGCTTGCTCTGGGACAGAGACGTTAGCCAGGAGTAGCCACTCGGATTGCAGCTAGCTATTTACGATGATCCGGTATAAAGGTTCAGAGCTTGCGGTAGGAATCCGGAGATGTGGTAGAGAAAAAGCAGTCTGATATGCTTTGGGTAGATGTCGCGCTGGTGTCCTAGTTAGCGTTGAAGACCGCTAGCAGTGGCTAGCTAGTAGCTAGTTAGCGGCTAGCTTCTGATGAGGGTTCCGATTCTAAAGTATAGAAAAAGCAGATCCGTACCACATTGGGTGATGCGGGTTGCAGGAGAGTATATTCAGCCTGTAGTTGGAAAGTGAGATTAAAATATGTACGAAATATATACAGAAAAAAAAAAAAAAAAAAAAAAACGAGGAAAAACTATATTTACACTATACAGGACGGGACAAGACAAAACACACGTCCGACTGCTACGCCACGTGTCCGACAGCAGACACACGTCCGACAGCAGACCACGTGTATGGCGTTGTGTGGGTGAGCAGTTTGCTGATGTCAACGTTGTGAACAGATTGGCAAATGGTGGCGGTGGGGTTATGCTATGGGCAGGCATAAGCTACGGACAATGAATACAATTGCATTTTATCTATGGCAATTTGAATGCACAGAGATACTGTGACGAGGTCCTGAGGCCCATTGTCGTGCCATTCATTCACCGCCATCACCTCATGTTTCAGCATGATAATGCACGGCCCAATGTCACAAGGATCTGTACACAATTCCTGGAAGCGGAAAATGTCCCAGTTCTTCCATGGCCTGCATACTCACCAGACATGTCACCCATTGAGCATGTGCGGGATGCTCTGAATCGATGTGTACGACAGCATGTTCCAGTTCCCGCCAATATTCAGCAACTTCGCACAGCCATTGAAGAGGAGTGGGACAACATTCCACAGCCCACAATCAGCAGCCTGATCAACTCTATGTGAAGAGATGTGTAGTGCTGCATGAGGCAAATGGTGGTCACACCAGACACTGACTGGTTTTGTGTTCCAAACCCCAACTTGTGACCAACAGATGCATATCTGTATTCCCAGTCATGTGAAATCCATAGATTAGTGCCTAAGGAATTTATTTCAATGGACTATTTCCTTATATAAACTGTAACTCAGTAAAATCATTGAAATTGTTTTAAAGTTGAAAAAAAGTAAACAATCATGACTTTCCAACCGGTTTTCGAAACATATGTTGATATGCCCCTTGTCTTTCATATCAGCGAGAAAGAATCCTTCAAATAAAAAAAGATACACTTACTGTAGAGTTTTTCACAGATCCAGAAGCTGTGCAAAGCCCCCAGTTGAAGAACTACACTTCCTCCCCAATTACACTTACACACAGGTGTTCGGAGCGCTATTTAGCACAGGTGGCTACCTATGTCTTCAATAAACAAGTATATAGACAATGTATATTGGAGATGTATTTGAACGTGTGGGAACACTAAGCCTATAAAGGTGTGTAGTAATTTAACATTTTGTTTTATCAAATTGGTTTCTCTCTGATATGGAAGATACGTTTCCAAAAAACGTTCCGCAAGCGTCGGCGGCTCTTAACAAAACAACCGGGTCAGGAGATAATATCGTCAACAGGCGGTGTACTGTACTGTAATATCTGTCAATATCTACTGTAATAGCCTATATGGCAACTTCGTGCATAACATCTACCTGGGTCATTTAAAAAAAATCTTAAATGTAACAACTAAGAAGTTCTTAATAAGTAATGAACGTTTTGTCTTTGCATTAAAACAAATGTCATTATGCTATGGTCGAGAAAATGTTGACTCGACTTCTCTTCACCTCCTTTTCCTCCGCCATTTCAAATGTACTTCAACCCATTTTTTAAGAAAGTTATTAATCTTGTGGGCATATTCAATTCTGATATCTTTATAGTTGATATTGGCTTACCTTTTGTTCAAGTATGTTGTTTTTACAATGATAAAAGGCGTCGGCTGTTTTCAGCATCTACACAGTTCGCTAAAAATGTCCAACGTTGAAAATTACGATTGCGTCACCGGAGGGGTGTGGATATGAAAATCGAAAGTACATGATCGTTTTCGAAGTTAGGATTGAATGGAGGAAGTGTGTGGTTATTGTGTACAATTACTTTCGTAAACATCAAGGCTGCGTTTAAACAGGCAGTCAATTTCAGATATTTTTTTTTCAACTCGTTTGTATTTTCTCACCAATCACATCTTTTCACATCAGAATTTTTCAGGTGCGATCTGATTGAAATATCTGAATTGGGCTGCCTGTCTAAACGCAGTCTAAATGTTTTCACAATGTCGGCAGAACTTTTCTAAACTAAATTATATCGAATTTGGAAGCTATGGATAGTGAGGATCCATAGCGACCACTAGCGGCTGCTCAGGCTAATCCAAGCGCTAGCGGAGGCTTCTCTGACAAGGCATGCTCGTTGGCACCCAAGTATGAGAGAGTGCATAAAGCGAAGGGCAAGCGGTGCGTGGGTAAAATCACTGGGGAATCCAAGTCAGGAAAAAATAGCCATTTTACAACCTATGTGCTGTGATAACTGCGTTTGCTCTATAATATCCTGTTAGTTCATATGCCATGGTCCCCCAACTGGCGGTCCAGTTTTATTTGCCCTCACCCAACCCAATTAAGATGGGTTGGGATAAGTTGGACCGCAGAGTGAAGCAAAAGCAGCCAACAAATGCTCAGCATGTATGGGAATTCTTTCAAGAATGTTGGAAATGCATTCCAGGTAAAACTGGTTGAGAGAATGCCAAGCGTGTGCAACGCTGTCATCAAGGCAAAGGGTGGCTACTTTGAAGAATCTCAAATATGAAATATATTTTGATTTGTTTAACACTTTTTTGGTTACTACATGATAACATGTGTTATTTCCTAGTTTTGATGTCTTCACATCAAAACTTTATTTCATAGTTTTGATGTCTTTTTACTAAATAGTAAAAATAAAGAAAACCCTTGAATGTGTAGGTGTGTCCAAACTTTTGGCTTGTGCTGTATATATTTATACATTTTTTGGTGTGTGGAATTTTCATTGTTGGACATAAAATGCTAAAAAAAAAAAAAAAAACACCAGGAAATTAGCTCTAAGTGCTTTTCATTTATAAAATCTGTTCAAAAGTATTTCCACACAAAATAGAGAGACATGATGTGATCATATACAAATGTAACCAATGTTTGAAATTATTCTGTTTTAGTCAAACATATTTTTGGGGGCTTCTTGCGTTCAATTTGCAGTCTACAAATGATGTGTAGTTATGTTACGACCCCCGACCATCCGCTCAAGAAGAAATCATCCCCAGGCTGAATGTAGTAGATGATCCCTGTCGTGTGCCTTGCCACCATGATATATAGGCCTAACTCCTTGATCACACCTACAGGTTCATTACGCAAAATGGTACGCAGCATCTGGATATGTGTCCAATAAAAGGTCAACATTCACCTGCTACCATTTCTGTCAAACCCACTACCATACAGTTTCATGCATACATTCGATAAATCCAACGACACAGAACGTACTGCAACGGCCTCTGCAAGCCAAACGCAGCGTTCTATTGGAAATGAATGTATTTCCGGTGTACCAAAATGCAATGATGCTGACGCACCGATCACACCGACTGCATCATTGCATTTTGGTACACCAGAAGTACATTCATTTCCAATTGAATGCTTAATTTGCCTTACAGCATTGTGTTGGAGAGGCAGTTGCAGTGTGTTCTGTGTGGTGCATATGTTGGATTTATCAAACGTATGCGTCAAACTGTATGTGTATAATGCTTTGAACACACCGACAACATCGTTGAGCAAAATAGTAAGCAGCATCATCTGGATATTTATGCAACAAAAGTTCAACATTCACCTTCTGCTACCATTTCTGTCAATCCGTCGATTGCATACAGTTTGACACATATATTCCAACTTAAGCATCACACCAAACGCACTACAACTGCCAATGCAACGCAATGCGGCAAGGCAAACACAACATTTCATTGGAAATTAATGTAATTCTGGTGTATCAAAATGCGATGCTGTCAGTGTGATCTAAGTGTAACTTAACAGATGGTAGGAGAAGGTGAATGTTGAACTTTTGTTGCACACATATCCAGATGATGCTGCGTACCATTTAGCACAATGACACTGTAGGTGTGATCAAGGGGTAAAATGGCACAGTGGCAGAATAAATTCAACACACGTGTGTTTCATCACAAAACCAGAGTGCAACATCTTTCGGGTGAAGTCCACAAAGCATATTGCATGTAACAAACAGTTACATTACCTACAACATGGTCAGGCAAGTTAATGTTTCTGACATTTTTCTGACTACTAAAAAACTATTGATTTAGAGCCATGGAGAGTTAGGCTACCACAATTAAGTCGCAAAGAAAACAGGAGCTGCCTCCACTATTCCAGCACCATTTCAACTTCAACATTTCAACATAATAAAATGATCTATGCGCAAAATGGCTGTGACAACTAAAAGATACCAAAAACAATTACACTCCAATCAATGTAAGCTAAATATGATGTGGCTGTCCATGGTACAGCAGATAAGAGTTGAGATTAATTAGTAATTGTCATGCTGGGTTTAAAGTCAAAACATATTTTCTCAGTCTATGTTGAGGAGGTCAGAGACCTGGCACAGTGGTGCCAGGACAACAACCTCTCCCTCAACATTGGGCAAGACAAAGGAGTTTATTGTGGACTACAGGAAATGGAGGGCAGAACACACCTGTAGTGGAACTGGCCGAGAGATTGGCCGAGAGATTCAAGTTCCTCAGTGTCCACATCACTAAGGACCTATCATGGTCCAAACACACCAACACAGTCGTGAAGAGGGCACGACAACGCCTCTTCTCCCTCGGGAGTCTGAAAAGATTTGACATGGGCCCTCAGATCCTCAAAATGTTCTACAGCTGCACCACTGAGAGCATCTTGACAGTTTGCATCACCGCTCACTCACACATAACATGTACACACAACTATATGTACATATCTACCTTAATTTCCTAGTACCCCTGCACATCGACTCGGTACTGGTACTCTATGTATATATCCAAGCTTTTGTATCATTGTGTATATATTCATTGTGTTACTATTTGTTTTTGTTTGTTGTTGTTGTTGTAAGCATTTCACTGTTAGGTTACACCTGTTGTTTTTGAAGTGTGTGACAATTAAATGCTGTTTGATGTGTGGCCTTGGCGCTATTCAATGTACTGGCCACGAGATGGCATGGGAACCTAGCTTAATTATTATCCAGGTAGAGCTTGTGGAAATGTGTAGTCTCCCATTGAGTTATAATAACAAAGTAATAATGTAATGTATAGCTTACTGCTCTCTTTCGACAGCAGAAAGTAAAATAATAGATTATAAATACTAACAAAGTGTACATGAGTGGTATATGTGTGGGATATAAATGTAGACTAAACCAAATGACATAGATTGTCATATGAGGGCGGCCGTTGCTGGTTTATGAACCAGCTAATATGTTTGGGCACGCTTAATAACAATAAGTTACACTGTTTTACAAATTTGCAACGTTGTTTCAAAGTTTACGTCAATCAACGCATTTGCGAGTTACAATTGGACAGTTGCTTTGTTGGTAACTCAGTAGGCGTTTACATGTCCAGCACTCAGAGAGACGAAAGAAGCTGCTGCGTACAGAAAATGGCTGACAGATTTTCTAGGTTCAACGAAGAACGTGATTTCCAGGTAATGTTAATAAAATATTTAGCAACTAAATACAATGTAGTATAAATAATATCACGATAATAACTGTGCACCTTAATAACACATTTTAAAATTAGTCAGGAACCTGTAGTTAGGTTCATAGCCTCGCACTATTCGAGAAGTCTGCAGGTATGCTAGCTAGGCTAGTTAGCAGCAACTTGATAGTCCAGTGTTCGACGAGTTGCATTGCTGTCGAGCTCGTCTTGGCCAGCGAGCAATGGATTGAACACACAACTACCAATTCTAAGCACGTGCTTAGTGGATACAAATAATGTGTAATTTTGACAAAGTGAACCGAGTGACCTTGGGGAAATGAGCTAACTACATCGAGCTAGCTAAGGTTAGTTGGCTGGCTAGCTGTCACATTGTTGGTATGACAATGACGACAATGTACATGTAACATTTTAGTCAATTAGCCGACGGTCTTATTCAGAGCGATTTACAGTTCCTGCATTCATCTTAAGGTAGCTTATTAGGTGGGACAAACGCGTCACAGTAACATTTTCCTCACGGTAACGTTAGCTATCAGCAAAGTCCGAGCTAGTAAGGGGGAAACAGGGGTTTTACTGTCCCGTAGCCACCATCCATGGAACTACATACAATACCTGGCTGTGCATAATTCGGTCGAGTTGAGAATATTATGTGTAATATTAGCGCTAACTACATGTATCGTTTGCAGCTAGTTAGCTACTGTAGCTAGCTACGCCGCTTGTTGGAGAATCCTGCACCCACAATGTATTCGCTTTTGTTATTTACTGGTAGGTTAGCGTATTCCCTTCTCAGTTGCTCGACAATGCTGGGTGTGTTTTGCTTCTGTTCTGTTGATATCGGATTTACCAGTTATGCCAACTAGATCACGCATTTCTTGGCATGTTACCTCTAATGGGCTACAATTTTAACTGTATTGCTGGCAGAACCACAACACCAACTATTAACCTCAACATATGCAATGAATGTATTCAGATTAGTTGGTTTATTGCTTAGCCTGTCTGAAACCCAAGACAGGATGGGGTTGAGTTGGTGTCCTGTTCAGTTTCTGCCTGCGATTGACGTCACCCTTATAATCTGTTGGTCTTCCAGTGTGTAATTTCGGCCTCTGTTACAAGTGAATACATACAGTATTATGATTTTTTTAAATGTCAGTGATTATGTTGTGGTCTAAAGCAATGTTACCTAAAATGTTTTTAGGCTCTGAGCATTTCAGGTCTGCTGAGCGCCAACTTGAACTTTGTGAAAATTCTGTGGAATTTCCAGTAAGTGTTTACTGTGAACACTGAGGCTGTACCTGATTTAAGTTACAATTTTAACAGTGGTAATGTAGGCTACTATGGCTATTTGATCATAATGTAGTCCTACCAGAGTGGCCTACCATAAAAAAAACAATGGATAAAGTGTATCCCATAACATTTTTAACATGGAAATAGCTGTTCTGTCATTCAGCCTGCAGTAGCAGCCACTGTCTGGTGTTCAATGTAGGCCTTCATTCCATGAGACTTTTGAAAATAAATATACAAGGCTTGACATTAACCTGTTTATCCACTTGTGCTTCAGACAAGAAGGTGACTAAAAATGTCTTTTGATCTAAGAAACCACTTTACAAAATGCATTATTATTTTCATACCATTATTACAGATCATCAGACAAGTTATGCTACCCTCTGCCTATTGGCTACTTAGCTTATTCAAGCCTGTCTCAAAATACAACAGTGCCCCTTTAAGGCGTAAATAAAGCTCTTTACCTGACTCGGGTTTCAAAGATGTCTAGAAATGTACACGTTTTATTCTCTTGTGGAAGCAGTCACTCCACTATTGCTGACTACAAATGACTGAGCTAATAACTCACTAACTAGCAAAGGATATGAACAAAATGTGCACACGTGGCTACATGCAGCTCTAGCTTTGATCTCAAAACAAGCGCATCTACTCTCGACTCCTCATGCTGCAAACACAGTCCAGTTCAAAGTAAATGGCACCGATCCATATGTCAATGGTCTAATTGCATATAGGCCTACTGCAGCTCTGATTGTTTATGCCGCACCGGTCTGTGTAGAGTATGGGCAGAGTAGTGTGTGTCAATGCAATAGAATCCTACTCCGATGCATTCTGCCTTCAACAAAATCTCTTGCATAGTTTGTTTTGTTTCGGTATGTTGCATTGAAAGTGGCTATTGCATTGATTCGATCACATTTTCCACAGTAAAGGGAAATGTTGATAGTGTTAACAGGGAAAATTCTAGAACAGTGGTCACCAACCTATTCTGAGTCAAGATCATTTTCAGTTCAAATGCAACCTGCGATCTAACGTAAACCCATGCAAAATTAACCGATTAAAAACAGTACTGTAGCAATGAGGTTTGTGCTGTAAGCTATAGGCCCAATACATTATCACAATACATTGCATTAAACGCTATTATTACCCCGCTAACTAGCTAGCCATTTCACATCGGTTACACCAGCCTAATCTCGGGAGTTGATAGGCTTGAAGTCATAAACAGCAGAGCTGCTGGCAAAACGCACAAAAGTGCTGTTTGAATGAATGCTTACGAGCCTGCTGGTGCCTACCATCGCTCAGTCAGACTGCTCTATCAAATCATAGACTTAGTTATAACATGATAACACATAAATACGAGCCTTAGGTCATTAATATGGTCGAATCCGAAAACTATAATCTCAAACAAGATGTTTATTCTTTCAGTGAAATACGGAACCATTCCGTATGGATGGCATCCATAAGTCTAAATATTCCTGTTACATTGCACAACCTTCAATGTTATGTCATAATTACGTAAAATTCTGGCAAATTACGCGGCCCAAACTGTTGCATATACACTGACTCTGCGTGCAATGAACGCAAGAGAAGTGACAAAATTTCACTTGGTTAATATTGCCTGGTACCTTGGATTTCTTTTAGCGAAATATGCAGGTTTAAAAATATGTACTTCTGTGTATTGATTTTAAGAAAGGCATTGATGTTTATGGTTAGGTACACCGCATCGATTATATGCAACACAACGCAGGACTCGCTAGATAACTACACATGGTTGATGATATTACTAGTTTAACTCATGATTATGATTGATTGATTGTTATTTATAAGATAGGTTTAATGCTAGCTAGCAACTTACCTTGGCTTCTACTGCATTCGCGTAACAGGCATGCTCCTCGTGGAGTGCAATGTAATCAGGTGGTTAGAGCGCTGGACTAGTTAACTGTAAGGTTGCAAGATTGAATCCCCCGAGCTGACAATGTAAAAATCTGTCGATCTGCCCCTGAACGAGGCAGTTAACCCACCGTTCCTAGGCCGTCATTGAAAATAAGAATGTGTTCTTAACTGACTTGCCTAGTTAAATAAAGATTAAATAAAGGTGTAAAAACTTGAAATCGGCCCTAATTAATCGGCCATTCCGATTAATCGGCCGACCTCTAGAAAGGACAGTCATTATTTTCATATGGTGCCTATAAATTGTGCAGAGGCCAAAGTGTTGCTCTGTCACTACCCTATAGTAAAGTCCACTACTAGGCTATATAAAGCAGGGCCATGGATGTGTACTACCGGTTTATTGTACACTGCATAGTGTTTTCTGTTCATTGAGTTCTCATTGACAGAGAGAGATTGTTTCCAAAGAGTCATGCCACAGTCTGTAATGCTCGCTAGTTGCTAGGTCACAAGGTAATATAACTCTGCAAATATAAAGTGTTCGTGATACAGAAAATGATTAAATGATGTGCTTTGATATAGACTATGTTTACTTTCTTTATTGGCTGTGTCTGTGATGAATTATGTCTTGCCCTTCAGTCCTCCAATGACTGTCTGTGGCATACTTCCATTTCAAATACCTGCAGCCTATTTGGTGAATGAATGAATTTAGCTCAAGATGTCTCTTAAATATTCATGCCAACACGTCTCTTTTGCAGGGTATGAGAGAAGGTAGAGTTTGGGGGGTTGTCGCTGCAGGTTACACTGCGCAATTGAATGTTGAACGTTTCCCATTAACTCGCCTAAATCTCCCTGCTCTGCTCTCACATGCCTTTGCAAGCAAATCTAACCATCTGCAAAAATGACACATCAGTCATGCCCCTGTCTCATGCTTGTTATGAAAAGCTGTTGTTTGTGTTTCATACGGGTTATTTTCTAACGTTCCTGAACCCAGCATAATTCTGCTCTCCTAGTGAGGCTTAGAAGACGACGTGTTAACTGCCCTGTTTCATCCCTGTTTGTTTGTGTGTTTTTCTTTTCTCTGTCACTCACCTAAATTATGGCGACGGGCCAGGCAGCATAGAGGACAGGACAAGACAGGGAAATGGACAGAGAATGACCGGGAGGAGGTGTTTGAGAACTCTTTTGACCAGGGACCTCCAATATTTTGTAGCATGAGAGCTACTTTTAACAAAATGAAATTTCACAGGCAACTCATTTTTTCTAACTTTCAAATAGGCATCTTCTTCTTCTCTTCTCTCCCCTTCTAGAATTCTTGCTACATCTTTAGTGTGTTTTGATATTTATAAGTCTGTGATCAATTTAGTTTTTTTGTTTAAGCCATGTCTAACTTGACACATCCCTTGAGTGTTTTTAGCAGCCCATAAGTGAGATATTTTGACAGATGACACTAGGGGCTTATTTTTCTAAGTGATGACCAGGTGGCGAATCACATCTCTGCATGTCTGGCAGACATATCAGTGTGGATGACGGATCACCACCTCAAGCTGAACCTCGGCAAGACGGAGCTGCTCTTCCTCCCGGGGAAGGACTGCCCGTTCCATGATCTCGCCATCACGGTTGACAACTCCATTGTGTCCTCCTCCCAGAGCGCTAAGAACCTTGGCGTGATCCTGGACAACACCCTGTCGTTCTCAACTAACATCAAGGCGGTGGCCCGTTCTTGTAGGTTCATGCTCTACAACATCCGCAGAGTACGACCCTGCCTCACACAGGAAGCAGCGCAGGTCCTAATCCAGGCACTTGTCATCTCCCGTCTGGATTACTGCAACTCGCTGTTGGCTGGGCTCCCTGCCTGTGCCATTAAACCCCTACAACTCATCCAGAACGCCGCTGCCCGTCTGGTGTTCAACCTTCCCAAGTTCTCTCACGTCACCCCGCTCCTCCGCTCTCTCCACTGGCTTCCAGTTGAAGCTCGCATCCGCTACAAGACCATGGTGCTTGCCTACGGAGCTGTGAGGGGAACGGCACCTCAGTACCTCCAGGCTCTGATCAGGCCCTACACCCAAACAAGGGCACTGCGTTCATCCACCTCTGGCCTGCTCGCCTCCCTACCACTGAGGAAGTACAGTTCCTGCGCAGCCCAGTCAAAACTGTTCGCTGCTCTGGCCCCCCAATGGTGGAACAAACTCCCTCACGACGCCAGGACAGCGGAGTCAATCACCACCTTCCGGAGACACCTGAAACCCCACCTCTTTCAGGAATACCTAGGATAGGATAAAGTAATCCTTCTCACCCCCTCCCCCTTAAAAGATTTAGATGCACTATTGTAAAGTGGCTGTTCCACTGGATGTCTTAAGGTGAACGCACCAATTTGTAAGTCGCTCTGGATAAGAGCGTCTGCTAAATGACTTAAATGTAATGTAAATGTGATGGCAGCACCTATTTTTGGATGGAAAGTTTTTCTGTTTTTTAAAAATGTGCTTTTGGGTGCTCTTTAACGCGGCCCTAATCCAAGACCTGATTGAATGATCCAAGATAAAATACCAGATAAAGAATGTAGAACAGGGGAACAAGGAAATTACACAAGATTCTGTTTCCAAACGGTTAGTTACCTAGTGGTCAGCAAGGTCGTCAGCTTCTCTGGACCAGAAACAGCACTTCAACATTATTATCTTTGTTTTAAGTGTGGACAACCACTGGCCACTCTCATGGTTTCCACAGATCTGTCTCTGTGGCTGGGCATCCTGTGCAGCTGCCGTGGAGGGGGTGGGTTAGGACTAGGAGTGGCAGTACCAGCACACACGGTCTGTTGTGTGGCCTCAGGGCCCAGTGAAGACTGCTCCAGTCCAGATGTCCCCAGCATGCAGTCTGCCAGCCAGAGCCCCAATGAGGCCTCCTCACACCACGTTACCTCCTGTGAGGAGCGGAAGACAGAGGCGTGAGGTCGGCCCAGCCTCACGCACCCAGAGCCCTGCCAAGCCAGTCTGCTGCCGTGATTACTGCTCAGTCTCAAACTGTCGCAGTCAGTGTTCACACTCTGCTGCCTTCATTCCCTCTGGAGCATTCTGAATTTCCATGATCTATTGTCTCTCCAAACACTCTGGGTTTCCAAGAATTTGTGAACTATCTGCTGTCCTGGGTTCCATCATAGTGGGTTTCTCCGAGCTGTGTCCAGACACCCAGTCTGTTATTTTCTCACATTAGAACAACACTACCTCAACACTCTCCCTTGATGCAGTTGTTGGTTTGATTTCCCAGAGATAATGAGGGGTTTGAATTGTTCTTTTATGAATGTAGACCACAGAACAAGCGGTCTATCGTACCTCTAATACTCCCCTAACTGATCAGCTCTGTGGTGGTTGGATGGTATGGGATACTGGGATTATGGGGTTTACAGACCTCCGGGGGAAAGTGAGGCTCTTATCATCTGCCTTCTCTCCAGTCGGAGCTCATTCCTCACATGCTGCTGAGGCCAGCTTTTTCCCCTTTCAATGTTTTTTAATAGGGATGCACAACATATCGGTGAACGTATCGAAATCAGCCACTATTAGCTAATAATGCCAACATCGGTATCGGCCGATGTCTAGTTTAACACCCGATGTGCAAAACCGATGTCAAAGCTGACGTGCATACCCATATAATGACGCCGCGTAAAATTTTGCGCTATACATGCAACACAGCATTCCCAAACTAGCAGTCATTTGAAAGAGTAACAAAATTTCAGCGAGATAACTCAAAGGCGAAATCCATTAAAGCCAAGATAATGGAATTCATTGCCCTTGACAATCAACCGTTCTGTCGTGAGTGATGTTGGCTTTCGCCGACTGGTCGAGCACCGGTTAACACTACCAAGTGCACTATTTTTCAGTAATAGCGTCACTGCTATTAGCTTCACGACATTCATACATGGAACACCGTTTGGGTCTTTGTGTGTCAAAAAACATACAGTAGTACTGTCAAAGCTGTGCAAACAAGCAAACACCGGCCACAAACGATCTGTTTACAATACCACATTGGTAATAAAGCATCATTTGTTCAACCGCAACTTCTGGGGTAGCTAGCTTTAGCTTGGTTCCTAGCAAGCACCAATACAACCAGCATGCAAATAATGAGCAGTAAAAACTGCAGTCCTTTAAATTATTCTTAGCAATGATTTAGGAATCCTTGTGAGTAAGTATTAGCTAAGTTGCCACTTGTTGTTCGCCTATTGAAATTGTACTTCAGTTCATGAAAATAAATAGCTAGCCAGCTACTTAACCCTGTTGCCCAAAGCTAACGTTATAAGCAGCCAGCTAGCTTATGTGTTGTGATGCTAGCCACAATAAGGATTAGGCACAATAGTGGAATTAGCGGTTTGCCTTCAAGTTAAAAGTATGTAATTGACAGTGATGCAAATGAATATAAATAGTAGAATTATGCAGTACTTTTATTTTGAAGGCTAACCGCAAAGTCCACACTTGTGGCTAATCCTTATTGTGGCTAGCTTCACATAGATGGGTCCGACCACTATTAATCAAATAAGAACTGTCTTATAAAAGGGTTATTTCAGATGACACCTATCCTATATAGTTAGCTAGCTATAGCAACTGAAACAGATTGTCGTTTTTGGGGAAGAACATTGTTTGCATCCATGAGCTAACTAGCTTTTTTTTTTTTTTAAATGACCAGCACTGCGCAGGTGCACGAGACAACTTTACCAGCATCATAGCATACGTATAGATGAATCGTTGTGACATATGAAATGCGAGTGATAGTGTAATCAATGTGTAATAACTACGCAAAAAAATTAATGAACGCGTTAAATTATTATGTGACATGCAGGCATATTCAGGTCCTGATTGGTCAACAAGCTTATTTGACACGTTAAGTAGTATGTTTTGACTCGCGAAGACCCAAATGGTGTTCCATAGAAATCTTGGTTGAGAATTAAACGACTGTACAAATGAACAACGAAACAGCACAGCAAGTAAGTGAAAGAAATAGGTTTTGATTATGTTTGCAGCTAACCGATCGCTGCAGCTGTACATAGATTGGGTGGGCTGTTTACAGATGGACTATCTACCTCATCCCCATACTGTTTTTATTTTATTTACTTTTCTGGTCTTTTGCACACCAGTATCTCTACTTGCACATCATCATCTGCTCATTTATCACTCCAGTGTTAATCTGCTAAATTGTAATTATTCGCTCCTATGGCCTATTTATTGCCTACCTCCTCATGCCTTTTGCACACACTGTATATAGACTTTATTTTTCTACTGTGTCATTGACTTGTTTATTGTTTTATTGTCTTGTTTATTGTTTACTCCATGTGTAACTCTGTGTTGTTGTCTGTGTCGCACTGCTTTGCTTTATCTTGGCCAGGTCGCAGTTGCAAATGAGAACTTGTTCTCAACTAGCCTACCTGGTTAAAAGGTTAAATAAAAAATAATGGGGACATACGTAAATGGCAACAAAATAACTTTTTGGTGTGTGTGTAACCTTTATTTAACTAGGCAAGTCAGTTAAGAACAAGTTGTTATTTACAATGACAGCCTACCCCGGCCAAACCCGGACAACGCTGGTCCAATTGTGCGCCTGGATTCGAACCAGGGACTCTAGTGACACCTCTTGCACTGAGATGCAGTGCCTTGGACCGCTGCGTCCGTGTGTGTGTGTGTTAACTATTTAACTGTACTAGAATGCTTAAAAGGGTGCAAAAATGTTAAATATTGGTTATCGGTATCAGGTTCTTTGGCAAGGAAATGATCAGGTATCGGCCAAAAATGTCATCGGTGCCTCACTACTTTTTTAAAACTCTTGTTAGATGATGATTTTAGAAAGTAACGTTGTGTGTGCATGTGTATGTTACGCTACTTAGTAGGTCTGGGAATTGCCAGGGACCTTCCGATACGATATTATCATGATATTTAGCCTAGGTGCAGTTACAATATGTATTGTTATTCTCATGATTCCATATGTATTGCGATTTGATACTGTTTTTATTATTATTGTTTTACTGGAGTTTTGGTATCTACAATTGTAAATACGATGTATTGTCAAAAGTAATATAAAAATATGTAACTATGGAGTTACAACTATCAGTCCAGGATACCCAGGCTCTCAGTATTCTCCAGGTGTATCTCTCCTGGTCTACACGAGAGCCCCCTGCCAAGCAACACTGCACATGGAACACCCAGAGATAAACTAACTTCAGCCTGTGTACACAGACATAGTCTCATCCCACCCATCTCATAGAAAGACCATTGATTTAGACTAAATTGTCATTGGGGTTCAGGCATGTTATAACACTATGCAGAGCATACTGCTCAGTATTCAGAGCAGCCACCTAGTCTCTCTTCTTTCTAGTCTCTTCCATCAGACTCGGTCTGAGCAGCAGACTTCCCCTAATGTGGGGTCATTCGAGGTAAGCATTCATTATCCATTTCAGTGTAGGCAGTGGAAGCGGGGAACCCTCAGTTACAAGTTTAGATGGATGTTTATTTATGCCAAAATATTTATTTTGCTTTGGTGAATGGTGAAATTAGACCGGAGGAGAGATGAGAGAGGACCAGCAGGCAGCAGTGGGAAGATGAGATTGTGGCAGTAGCTGCAGCTGGTTACACATTAGGCATTCAAGAGTCGTGTGTGTGTGTCCCAAATGTAACCCTATTCCCTAAAGAGTGCCCAACTTTTAATAAGGGAAATGGAGGGGAGAGGCAGCCATTAATTTGCTGGCAAATAACCCCCTCCCCCCACACTCTGTTATAAGGAACTGCCTCTCCCCAATGGATTTCTCCAAAACAAACATGCTGATGCAGCTTGCCCTCCAACTGAAATAATGACCCGTTAATGTGGGATCGGACAGCGGTTTGAGGGTTGTTTGTACCTGTTTTTAAATCGGTCAGGCTAGTGTCATCCAGGGATGTCATGTAAAGCTTTACTGTGGTACTAATCATGTTGTCTGGATAGAAATAAGGGAACAGGTGATCCGTTTTGAATTTAATCCTGGTTTTGTCTTGGAAGGTTTGAGCTACGATAACGTGATCTGTTGTAGTTAGGCTAGTATCTGTGTTCTTCAGTGGATCCCCCAGTTGGAAAGATGAAGCGGTAGTAGAATCAGTAGGTGAGTAGACAGTCACTGCTGCTGGCTGCCGCCTCTACAGACTTCAGAGCACATCAGTGTCATCAGAAGACGTCCCGCAGGTTCTAACCCACTTCGGCTTGATGTTCTGCAATAAAAAGGGATTAGAAATGGCTCCTCCGCTGAGGTTGTGTGTTAAACTCAATAAGCCTCACGGGGCTCTACAGTGAAGCGATTTGACTCAAATATTTGTCATCGTGTTCCTAAATTTCTCAGTGTGCGCCAACATTTTTCAACTTAGGCGCACACGTGCTCCTCGTAACAAAAGGTCAGCGTATAACCCTACCTCGGTCGTCTAAACCCATTTGATGAAGTCAGTACCGCAGCTCGACCCAAGTCTCAAATATACTCAGAGCAAAGGGATATGGGGCTCCGGATCTCTGTAATATTGAACACACTTGAACAGTGGCTTTCAGTCAGTCTAATTGAACACATTGAAGGAACATTGCCTTGTGTCTTCCAGTCATTCAGTCTCAGCAGGTTGAAGGTCAAAGAGGAATCGCATCTGCTTTCCAAGGTGACCTTGATGTGCCATTCTGCTGCCTCTGCTTTGAGGGGTAATGTGTCTCATCTGGGAACGGAGACTGTATACAACACCCACCTTCTGGAAGGAGTGACACGCTCATTACTCGTCTCATGATGTCGTCCTCAGGTCAAGGACCCTGTCTCGTACAAATAGGATGCCTCGTTTTTGCATCCTGCTGCCCTGAAAAATACAAATGACTCAAATGAATTCTAGCCCCCCCAATCTGTTCCCCTTCATTGCAGACAGGGAAGTGAAATGGGTTAGATCTCTGCACTGACCTCATGGCATTGGAAATGTTGTGGTAATATAGCACACACACACACACACACACACACTCTCTAGCCTATTATTTTGTACCACTGTAACCGGTTTAACCACACAGGGTGAAAATTAGGTTTCCATCTGTCTTGTAAGATATGGTTCTCTTCAGCTGTCAAGCTTAGCAGTAGAGAACCTTATCTCAACAGTGCGTGCATTAAGCTATGTCTTTGGCAGGAATCTATATGTGTTTTAACATGTCCATTTCATCCCCTTTTGATTGTGTGTGTGTGTGGTTTCTGTGTAATTGTGAAATGTGTTTTAGCCTCTTGGGAGCTGAAATGGTTTCACTTCCATCAAGGGAACACAGAAACAGTAGGAGTTTCTCTTTTGTAGACTGTTCCATTTTCCTTCGGTTGTTGTTCCCTCTGGCTTTTCACTACTGAGCGCTCTCTCCATCTCGCTCGCGCTCTCTCTCGCTGTCTCTCTCCATCTCGCTCGCTCTTTCTCTCTCGCCATCTCTCCTTGCGTTCTCCCTCATGCTGTCTCTCTCGCTGTCTCACTGTCTCTCTCTCTCTTTTGCTGTCTCTCTATCTCTGTGTGTGTTAGCTGTCTGGTGTCTAACCCTCTGTCCCCATGTCTTCTCTCCTAGGGGGGAAATCACTTTGACCAGTATGAAGAGGGCCAGTTGGAGCTGGAGCAGGCGTCCCTGGACAAGCCCATAGAATCGGTAAGGCCTCATCCTTCACCCCTACACCTTTTTGGACAAGCCCAACTTGAGACTGTGTGTGTGTGTGAGAGAATTAATGATTGGTCCAGAGAGAGAGCAATAGAGCCTCACCCCCTTCATTCACCCTGTACTGCCTGTGTGATAGACACATCCAGTGTTCCCTTGACAACCCATTCTCCCTACTCAATCAGTAGAATCACTGTAGACCCCCTCCCTTCCCAAGCCCTCTGCTTCCTGTGCCATTTCCTGTGATAGCTCTTAGCTGGATGAATAGGATTATATTTTCACTATTATTCATTATTATATTTGACTTTAATCGTAGCTCTTTACTCTGAATTTGCGTGTGTCTTTTTTAAGCCCGTTTTCAGTGATCCAGGCACTAGTTCACCAGATTGTTAGAGTGGAGTGGATAAGGCACTGTTACCAGTCTATAGTTGAAATAACTTCCAATCACTCTGTTAAAAGGGCAGTGTACAGTAAAATGTCATTTGTGGATGTCCTCTTGGGAAGCGTGAGGTCCCTGAGTTTAGTAGTGGAAGTTTGCTTATCCCTGTTTGTCTCCTTTGCCCTCGGTGCTAAATTACACCGTATAAATAAAGGCCATTTGTACAAACCTCTCTAGCCCCCTCTACAACACATCTCATCTCACACACACACACACACACAAACTCTTCTTATATATTTAAACACACACATAGTTAATTATAGCTTGCTAGCACCCTAGCCACTGAAGCACTATCACGAGATGGACATATTCACGAGGGGTCCTGTCGATAAATAACATCTAATCTAATACTCTCTGGGCTAACAAGATTAGAAGCGTAGCACACAATCGCATACTCACACACATGTTCATAACACACACACTGGGGGTGGACAGGCGAATCAGATGTGGTCTGATTGTTCTGCTCTGACCTGATTTGGGAAAGGAAAGGGACTTGGTGCCTTATCCACTCCACAGCAAGAGAAGAGAAAAGGTGTAGGCTTGGAGATGGAAGTGTGTGTTTAGTATTTGTGTGTGTGGCGTTTGTGTACTCTGTGTGTTTGTGTGTATATAGGACAGTTGTCTCAGAACATTACAGTATTGTACACAACTTGGGGTGTTCGACATTTCTCTCCTGCAGCGAATTGGCCCCTATTAGCTAAGCAGCAATGACCCGGTTTGTATTTGCACGCTCTGCTTTCCTACTCCCATCTTTTTAGGGTTTCCTTGTAACGCTTCTCTTACTGTCTCTCTTCACATCGCTCTACCTCTTTCTGCTCTCTCTCAATCCATCTCCCCTCTGTTCTTTTTCATGCACCTATGTTCAAACAATGGTTTCCCTCTCTACTACACATTGATTCGGTGTTCAGTACCCTCTGTCATTCTGTGCTGGCATGGTGCTTGTGCAACTGGGACTGCATTTTTCGCTGACGAGGCACATGGATAATATCGCAGGCAGCTCTTTTCTCTCGCTCCCCCTTCCATCTCTCTCTCCCTCTGTCTCTCCGTGTCTCTCTCTCTCTGAAGCACTGCAGAGAGCAGGCCTGAACTCCACTCTTGTCTCCACAACGTCTATCCCCTCTCCTCCTCAGGGCATAGTGGATGTCCTCTGACTGCAACTATTGATCTGATTCTGAGCATCTCAAGGCACAGCAGAACAGTATCTTATCCCAGCTGCATTGAGAGTTCATGGCGAGAGTTCCAGCTGCATTGATAAATAAAGCTTTAATTACAAGTAGGTACGAGGAGGGTTTTTAGGCTTTTGTTTTAAACTATATACAGCCAGTCTGCATTGAAACGGCACACACCCACACAGCTATACCGCTAGACCATGAGAGCTTGCCTTAAGCATGTAGCTGTAACAAAGCCAAATTATTCAGCCAGGCACTCTGGTGTAAATAATCCTGTGTCTGTTCTGTTGTGAGGCACATGGACAGCAGCAGTAACAACAGCGGTAACAGAAAGGTCAGTCTGTCCTTCTCCGAGCTCTGCTGTTGTCCTGCTGCTCTGAAAGAGTTACTAAGCCATGGTACAAATGCTTCCTTGGTGAAATGTGAGGGTGAAAATCCTGTCTGGCCCTGACCATTTCTCCATAGGCCTTCATGTGACTCATATATATATATATATATATATATATATATATATATATATATATATATATATACATATACATACCCTGACGGGTTGTCATGGTGGGCGGATTGATAAAACGTAGCACCAACCCACTCACTGGCTCAGGAGCCCACTGTGGGTGGGCAGTAGAGAGGAGTGGAGAGGAGAGCAGGAGAGGTGGCCTGCCTGCCTGGGTAAAGTGGCTCTGTTGCTCCTGCGCTATTGTCTATGGAGGGGCGCTGAGAGCCGGGCTGCAGCACGACAGCTCCTGACACACGTGGAGAGAGAGAGAGGACTGTCACTTCCACCACAGACGCATGCGCTCACATAATGCGTATTTCACACACACACACACACCAACCTTTAATTTCAGTGAAATTGCAGTTGATCAGCTTCGAAATTTCACAGCTCCACTTAAGTTTGTCAGACCCCCCCTCTTACTCCAGCAGCAGTGTCATGGCTCTGGGGTGACTGGGGCAGTGACAGTCGTCAGCATGTCTCACGTCAAGGCGCTGGCTGTGTGTGCAGCGCCTCTCCGCGCCCCTCCCCTGCCACTCGTGTGTGTTCTGATCTGTAGGCAGCTAGAGGTCTGTGGTACTTTACTGGGATCTGTTTTCTCTCTCTGTCTTTCCCCTCTGTTCTCTTGCTCTTTCTCTAACATTGTTTTTTGCATTGCATGTTTTAACTGGCTATCATTCGGTGCTAGCTCTCTTGCTGTCCTAATCACACATTTTCCCCTCCCCCATTTCTCCAATGTCCCCTACCCCTGTTCCCCCCCTCCAAATCCCTGGCCCTGAGAGAGAGATGCAGTGGGCAGCCTCAGACACACATACATACACAAGAGCAAACTCTATTTTAAAAAAGCATCTGTGCACAAGCTGTTCTGGCCTCA
Organism: Oncorhynchus nerka; assembly: GCF_034236695.1. Lineage (NCBI taxonomy): Eukaryota > Metazoa > Chordata > Actinopteri > Salmoniformes > Salmonidae > Oncorhynchus > Oncorhynchus nerka. Next base: position 25,072,012 of record NC_088416.1, on the reverse strand, counting down.
AACTTGAGAGAGAAGATTGATTTCACACCGTGCCATTTCACGTGATGCCATCCGGCCTTTTACCTTTGACTACTGAGACACTGCACCAAGTCAGGGTCAGCTACATCACAGAACCACAGACAACAATATTCAGAGTCAACCCTCAGTCAGATTAGAAGGAAACACACATGCCCAGGGATTTATGACAGGTCAAAGGTCGTACATCACCCTTTCATGGTGCGGTACGACTGCAGTAACACACTGACCCCTGCCCACCCTCCGTGTGTTATCACGGGTGCTAACAGCCATTTGGTGTCTCTCTGTTCTGGGTCCAGGTGCTGACATCATCAACATGAGGTGGGTCTGACAGACTGTGACAGTGTACCAACTGCTTAAAGGCTATGTTGTTGTTCACATCCATGTATCAACAGAGCTGTAGGTGTCTTTGAAATGATCAACCTTGTATAGGTGTTTTTTTTTCACTGCCACCCACACACACCACAACAACAACACACACACACACACACACACACAGAGGGAGCCTGGAGGAACACACACAATTATATGCCACAGACTACTGTGCTGTTGCTCAGGCACCAGCTGTATCTTTCCTCTGCTCCGTGCCGTGTTAGTGTTACACTCCCACCGCCTCCCCGCCTTCATTTGGGAAAATGAACCCCTGGAAGATTACCAAGAGAAAGGTCATCTGCCGTCAGTCACTCGTCCCCTTTACAACCCTGACCCCGCCGAGGGCTCCATCTCTATTCAGCACCAGCTCCAACACTGCAGGAGGCAGACTGACGAGGTCAGTTAGATGTTTTTAAGGTCATTGATGGTAATGGATCCAATGGTCCTGACCAGTTAAGTCACAACTCAAGGTCAGCTGAACAGACCCAAGGTTAGGTAACAACTGCTCTCCAATATGGTGGTGTTAAGAGGGCAGGTCCCTTGAGTCCCTTGAGGCCCATGCAGGGACCGTTGTTTCCATTTAGTCACACCTATCTGAGCCTCAGCAGGGAGGAATGTGAGTGTGCAAGGCAGGCAGGCAGACAGACAGACAGACAGAGAGCCAAGGACAGCGGAGCTGGAAAAAGAGCTTTACAAGGAAGAGGAGAGCTGCCCCCCTGCTCTGTCTAACAGACCCGGCTCCACAAGACTCCTGTAAAAACACACATTCCACAGGGGGATAAGAGCGGGTGACGCCTGACTGCGACCCTCTGTTTTGTACTGTCACAGTTACTAGTCTCTCACTCACTCTCACGCACTGAAATCTCACAGAGATAATCATATAAAATATTACCCAAGTTTTAGTTGACCTTTTTTCTGACCTTTTTTGGTTAAGTGGATTAGCGTGCTGTCTGTTCTGCGGGTTAAGGCCTCAGACAGGCTCACACACAGCCAGCGTCTACTGCACATACACACACACCGTCAGCATCACAAGGTTTGAAGACCCACACACTCCGAGGTTCCTGGTATGGTGCCCCCTGTATACCTCTTCCTGCCTTTACCCCTATCTATTTGTTTTTACCCCCCCCCCTGTGTCAATGACAGCACAATGCACATGACCCTCCCTACCAACACTCTGTGTGGATTTCTCTTGTTTGGATAACATTTTCTTTTTATTTCTCCTATATTAACAGTAATCATTAAATCAGTGAGTTTATTGACATGCCTAGTTACCACATTTCTGTTTTGTGTACAGTGTTCTATAAATTTTTTAGGGCAAAATAAAGATTTTAGCTCATTTTTTTAATAAGAAAAAGCTATAAAACAAATTGCAGTTGAAAGCGTTAGTGACTGGCCTTTTTCTTACATTGTGTCACGTGTGACTGTTCTTTTGACAGCCCAGTATTTTAAAGCCAGGTTCGTATGGAAATGCCTTCACTCCACTTGCACTGCTGTTGGAACTCGCCGTCGTTGCTTTTCATCGTCCGTCTGTCCGTTTTCTTCTTCATTTAGTGCATTCATTCATCTGTTGTTCAGCACACAGCCTGCGCCTCATCTCCGCCCTCACACTCTGCTCAGTCCATTCTGATTGGCTCATTGATCAGTCTCAGCCGCTTTGGACTGAAGTTTCTCCCCCACACCAGCCCCACCTGGTTTTCCTCATTCTGATTTACAGACGCTGCTAGAGTTATTTTGGGGGAGGGTTACAGACTATTGGCTTACATTTGATTCCCCCCATCAACCTACATAACCCCTGAAAGGTGCTATTAGATCAACTACTCTCCTCAGCCAGTGCTTGTTTTTCTGTGTGGGTTATTGCTGCGGTGAGAACTAAAAGCATCCCCAGTATCTCTTTGTCAATGGGAGCAGGGAAGAGCCCACTGCAGCACCATCTGCAGTGCAGAGAGACGAGGCTGCAGAGGATCATGGGAGTTGTAGTCCTCCAGCCCCTCTTTTATTTATATCTGCTTTGACTTGATGTGTCTAGCAACCAGCATGAACATGTTTATATGGTGACACCATGCTAGGTGATGTATAGCCCCAGTTATTATAAGTACACATGCGAGCCCTCTCCCCAGAATATGAGGCCCAGTATGAATTCCTCCCTTATCTGTGCTTGGAGTGGAAGATCTGACCGGCACACAGACACAGCTCATATATCCCCCATTCCCAGGCTCTGTTCTACTGGGTCTTGCTGTCTGGACATAGACTGGGAGAAAAACACAACCAAACAGAGCTAGGAAGTGGTGCAGTTCAACCTTTCCCTGGGGTAAGGTAGGAAAACACATATTTGTGTATTTTATCAGCAAGGCCCTAAAACAAGTGCTGTATATGAGGGAGATTATCAGTGTCTTTGGAGGGGAGTTGCCATTTCAACAATATTTTGTGGCCCACTTAAAAGAAACCAATTAGGAAATGACATTTTAGTTAACGATAAGCAAGCGGGGAGCGTATACAGATGTAGTTTGGGTAGAAATACCACAGGGACTCGATAAAATGGACTAAATTCCATGGCTTGGACAAAGGCAGATGGGCAGAGATGCAGCATGTTCTGTGTGTGACAACCACTACCCCTTCCACATGCACTAACCTATACTGACCCACACCACCACCACCCTTACATCTCCATCCACTTCCACTGCTTTCTCTCTGTCAAGACGATCTACTATGACCCAATCCAACCATCACCTCTGTGCTTGAGCCCATCTCAGACTAACACCATTGGTCCGTTGGCCCTCTGTTGACCCTGCCCTTCTGTATATGCATCATCATATACAGTCCAGTACTAACATCGTCTCCTTTTTGTTTAACTCTTCAACAAAAAGCTGCATGCTGTTTTACTGTTTGGTTTCAATCCCTCCCACTTGGTTTTCTGTTTGTGAAGTTTGACATCTACTCTCTTTGTGATTATAAATATCCTTTTTTTGGGGTTGGTTTGTATGTTTTTGGTAGAGTGCAGCACCCTGGTGAATGGTAGTAGAAAAGCTTGGAATAGTTATAATCACAACTGAAACGCAACCTTTTAAATGTTTTTTTTTACAAATCTCATTGTTTCTGTTTTCTTTGTGCTTGATGGTGTACTGTAGTTTGTAGTGGTGCGACAGTCTTGCATTTCACTTTTGTTTTACTGCCGTTCCATAGCGTTATAACAGTCTCAGTCACGCACCTGATGTCTTCCTCTCTCCTACACAGTCATACACACTCTCAACCCTGGGCCTTGTAATGGTAACCCAAGGCCCTCTTAGCACTTTCTCTCTCTTTCTTTCCCCACTCTCTCGCTGTATTTCTCTCGTGACAGCTGCATATCTTTCGTGGCGCTCCCCTCTGTCTTGGTTATGGAATCACAACAAGCTTGGGAGTTTCTGGTCCTCCTTTCTGTTAACGCAAGATTTCCATTCCTCGTTTTTGTTCCATTTGTCTGTGTACGATAGATCTCGCTATATAGCGGTTCATATATGTATAAGCGTGTGATACATATATTACCGTCTCCTTTCTCCTCTTCCTCCCTTCCCAGACAGCTGATATTCTCTGTGTTACAACAACGAGTAGAACATGGGACGCTTCATCCCCAGTTTGTAAGCTTTCGAGGTTTTAATCACTTCCTGTTAGGGTAGGCTCCTTCTCTAAACCCTCAGTGTGGCCATAAGGATGTTAGTACAGAGACTACGCACTCCTTCCCTCCCTCCTCACCTCCCCCCTGTGCTGGAAGACACTGATGTCACATGGTGGAGGAGGTGGTGATGATTTGGTAGTAGTCCTGTATGTGTTTGTGACCCGTGCCCACGGGAAAAGCTTTTCTTATTATTGGAATGTTTTTGGTCTTTTTCTCCTCTGTTCTGTCTGCCAGGATAACATTGGGCACCGGCTGCTTCAGAAACATGGCTGGAAGCTGGGGCAAGGACTGGGCAAAACCATGCAGGGTAAGAAGACATTCTCGCCCCTCTCTCTCTCTCTCTCCATACTCCTTTCTCAAATGTGTGCTAATACCTCTCAGTACTCCTCCTCTTTGCCTCCCCTTTCTCCAGGTTTTATTTTGTGCTTGTTTTTTCTTTTTGACTGTTTCCTTTCTGTTTTCTGTACTTCTTCTGATCTCTGTCTTCCTCTTCTGGTAGGTAGAAAGGTATCAGAGGATTTGGTGCATGACCCCGGTACAGTTGTCCCTGTCGGTCTTGCCCTGGTCTTCGCCAGAACTAGGTGTAGAAAGGATAGTGTAATGCACCCTGGGACAGGACAGGAGGGGCGGAGGGAGAAGGGGGGGGGGGGGTGTTCCTTGCGCCACTGCAGGCTCGAGTTAAAAAAATGTTTTTTAAGGGGATGTAGAATGCATGTCCACCCCACACACACTCGCACTGATGCACATTGCTCATAAGCTCCCTTGAGAGACACTGCCCTCAGCCAATGGGAGCTGCTGTTCATTCTCCTCCACAAAACACATTAGTCTCATGGTGGAATGCCTGTGTGTACCCAGCTTGGTTCCACTGTGAAGTGTGTAGGAGACAGAGTCCAGGTCTGCTTCTCAGATGTTCCACTGATCAAGAGTCAAGTTAGTTTGCCTTGGAACACCTGTGTCATGTTTGGAATTTCACCTCAGTTTCTAGAATGTCTTTGCTTCATAGCTGTGGTGATTAGTACAGTGATACTAGGCACTGTAGGGTTGTGTGCTCGTAGACGATTGCGGAGTTATTGTAACTGATGAGGTCTGTATGTAGCTATGTATAGTCTAATATAATCACCTATGTCATGCCTTCGTGTTCTACCCTCCCCAGTACTTAGTCAAAATAATTCAATATGTCAATATGTTGGTTAGATTTAAACTGTTAATCTCACTCCCTCCCATTTCCGTTATCGATCTCTCCCTGTTATTAACTGGCACTTTATTTAAATGAATTTGAAGCTAATCTGGTTGAAGGATTGATGGGTTACTTTAGGGGGTACACTGGTTATCTGTTATTTCAGGATTTCCATGGTAATGAACTATTAACTTTTGATTGGAATTAGTTGTATTGATGCATTTTGTGTGCACTGATTGACCACATCTCATGTCAGATGGTGTTTTTAGTTGGCTGACAAGGGTTTGAGCATAAAAGCCTCTGCGTTTAGCAGTGACAGACAAGACAGTACAGCCAATGCACTCAGTGTCTGTCTCTGCAGTTCCTCCTCCCTTTAGGTCTGTAATGTCCTGGTGAACTTTCATTAGACAGCCCAAACACCTGTTTGCATGTTATCTACCTGCACTGCTGTGCTAGTACAAGCTTTCATGTCTGTGTCTGTGTGTAGGACTGTCTTGGTCTGAAAACGGCCTTCAGAACCTCACGCAGCAGCAACACTCGGTGCAGGATGCAGAGCTGTTGGCTGTGGTTCATGCTGTTTTTCCTCTATAGGCAGGGATTGGCTGGCCCAGCATTGACTGGTGCTGTGCAGGATGGTGGAGGGGGGGTGCTTAGGCCACCTCAGCCTCTAGTTCAGCTCACGGCCTCATTTACTTGGTCCTGGTGGTGCAGCGCCCCGGCTTCTCTCCTCTCAACTCCTGTCTGCTACGCTAGATTCTCTTCCCTCGCTCGCTCACTCTCTGCCCCTCCGGTCTCTCTCGTACTCATACCCTCGTCCTCTTTCTCTCCCTCTCTCCGTCTCACTTCTCTCCGTCTCTCCCTCCCCTTCCCCCTGCTCTCTCTATAGAGGGTGATGAATAGCAAGTCTCTACGTTGGCCTTTTTAAAAAAAAAATTACATGTAAAATTGTAGGCGCACGTGAATACATTTTGGAGCACAGTGTAAAATATTTTAGGTCAGAAAGCTAGAATCTTACATTTTTCTAGGCGCACTGGTGCTAGGAAAAGGTCGCACAACAAAATATTTTGGTGCCTATGCGAGTAAAATGGTCGCACTGTAGAGCCCTGTGTCGTGTTGTTTCCCTTCAGCTTTGAATGATGTCATAGTTGGCAGGCTGGTTGGTCCATGTAGTCTATTGAGAATTGGTTTAGAGTGAGTGTGTCTACTTCACGAGGAGCCTTAACCTCTTCACCCAACCCCTTTCAGTCTCATTTGTTTCCGCCCAGAGCTAGCTACACAACCCGGACCCGTCTTTCACCCAGCCTTTTCTCATCCCTCCATCGTTCCTCTCTCTCGCCCCGTTCCCTTAGTCACGCCAGCCTTTTCCCTGCCCACCCAGCAGGAAGCATCTGGATTACAACACGCTAATGGGAAACGTCCCAGTCTGCTCATTCTCTGTCTCCTAACACACAAGTCTTGTTTTCAACCGGGACACAGTGCCTGGATGCCTTCTCCCTCTCAAGACCGTACACTACTGGGGACTTCTCCTCTTGTTCAGTCTGACACCCTGAGCAGGTGATTGTAACAATGTGTCGAATGCTACATTTGCATCTTAATGTCTTACTAAGTGGATAAATAGGCCCGTGTTAGAGAACCTTGTTTTTATACTTGCTTTTAGAGGAGGATGCCGTTACAATGCTGCTTATGCAACTGTAGACTGCCAGCCTCCCTGCAGTAGTAGCCTCACGTGCAACATGAGGATCTGCACTGAGTTAAGACCTGCGTCAGTCAGGTCAGCTGGCTATTTGTTTTAAGGGAGGCGAGTAGTGTACGTAGCGCAGGGCACACTGCATTCTTTTAGTGTCTGCTTTTCTGTCTGTAGTGTTTAGCCATGGCTCGTCTAGCTGGGGATCTATCCCACCCTCCCATTTGCTAAACACAACAGTCACACAGAGGAATGCCACACACACACACACACACACAGCAGCCACGGCAAATGTAATACCAACAACGCTCTCGTATGCTAAGGAGCTTTTTGAGGACGTTGCTACACTTGTGTCAACGACTCGTCATCTCTGGCCTTGAAGAGAACACAGCCGTTGCGTGGCGTCTTGCTTGCTGAGGGTCTCGACGCTGTCCCATGAGGAATGGTGGATTGAGGCTAATGCCAGGGACTGGTTGTAAGGAGGTTGGCAGGGGTTCCTGGTATTTCTCCGCTCTCACCTCTCCTCTGCTCATGGACATGTAGGGCTTTCAATCCACTTCTCTGTTACCAGTTACCAGCCAGAGGCCCTACAGTCCAGGACACTGCCTCCTACAGGGCACATTGGGAACTACCTGTCTGAGTGTGAAAGCACTGCGGTGACCCATGACTCTGATGCGTTGATAACGGGATTGAGGCAGACAGTACAGGGTGTTTTGTTTATAAATATGCATTTTAAAACCGGACCTGCTGTCTGGTTGTCAGTAGTCTAGCAAATAAAGGGGGTTGTGTTTGTGTGTTTGATGTGATAATCTGTACATGTTTACGGCTTATGTACTAAGCGGCATGTAGCCTTCTGGTTAACAGCGTTCGGCCAGAAACCGAAAGGTTTCGAATCCCTGAGCCGACAATCTGTGCCCTTGAGCAAGGCAGTTGACACTAATTGCTCCTGTAAGTCCTTCTGGATAAGAGCGTCTGCTAAATGACTCCAAAGTAAAATGTTTAAGTTGGAGTGTAGCTCTTGTGTTGTTGCTGTTTGCATGGTGTCAGTACAGTGTGGTTATGTAAGCAGTGGCCTCTGCTCTGTGGGTAAACAAGTCTGTCTGTCTGGCGCTAGCCTGCCTGCATGTCCAATTGTTGTGGATATTAATGGTCCTGTGTCTGAACCCAACAACTGTGGACAAATATGGTCATCTACTTTACTCCGGAGTGGACTTATAACACAATCACCGTATCACGCCATCACATCACTATAGAATGAATCTGTGGGATCATATTCTAATGATGATAATAATAATAATACTACAGGATTATACTCGTTCTCTCCCCTCCTGTCAGAACAGAAGCTTGTTTGACTTGATAGCAATGTTTCCCCTGTGCTCTGAGTTTTCACTGTATTGACTCTGTTCTTATTTCTTCTTTTGTTCTTTTTGCCCCTTTTTTAGGTAAGGTTTGTTGGATTCCCTCTGTATGTATGTATGTATGTATGTATGTATGTATGTATGTGTGTGTGTGTGTGTGTGTTTCTCCCACTCTACAATTGACCTCAATGTAACACCGCCCTTTACAACGTAGGCTAATACTGGCCTCTCTCAGCTTCCTCCTCTTGGCTTTTATAAAACACTAAACTATTATTTCACTTTTCACAATCTGCTCACAAGTACCTACAGTGCTTTGATTCCAAGTACGAAAAACCCAACCAAAATCCAATTAAAATCAAGGTAGATCCTAGTAACAAAAGATTGCATCATATCCTGTAGAATCACCTGTTCCAAGTCTCTTTAGATTTGTGTTTTTCCCTTTGATTGTCCGTGGCTGCCATGGTTGGGGGTTCTGATTGGCTGTGACCACGGCTCAGTCTTTTGAATGGCTTGCAGAGTAGCCCCCCCCATCTGCCTGTATCTACCTTCAAACCTGTGGAGTGAGTGTGTACTGTATGTATGCGTGCAGTTGTCATATGGGACTGAGACGTGTGTATTTGGGTGTGTCAGTCACTGACGCGGGGGCCCTAGGGAAAACTTACAGGGAAAACCTCACTCCCCCCTCCTTCACCCAAAATGTGTCTGCCCCTCCCTCTCATGTCCACCAACGTCACACACACCCATCATCCCTCTCCTTTCGGCCTTCCCCCCCTGCACAGCATGCATGTCCCAGAGGTTCAACCCTGCCTGCCTGGACTGTCAGTCATCTGGGGATTTAAGCAGTGCTCTGTATAGGCTACCGTGCTACACTCAAAGAACCCTTCATATGCTCCATGGAGTACTTCAAATTCAGCTCTAAATAATCATTTGACTGTTGTTTTCCTGTTGTTGCACACTTACAGTGCTAGACCAAGTCTCCTAAGCACTGCTCAAAGCCCTGTGGCCCCCTTTTTCAGGTACATTTCCTGTCTATGTTCACCATCCTGGGGGTAAGCATGTCCCAAACTGAGCTTGCTGACTGTGGGACAGTGAGGGGATTTGGGGGAATCTAGGCTAACCAGGCTGACAAGACAAACATCTGTCTGTGAGGCTGACAGAGGGGAGAATGGTGGCTGTGTGTCGAGTGGTGTTCTGTTGTCAGGGGCAGCTGATTGGTTGCATGCTCGTATCAAATGAGGCATGGTCATTCCTCTTTACTGTACCAGATGCGATAGATATATATTTTAACACGCTACATTTAAAGCATGATCTGTAGGACAGCCGGACAGGGAACCTCGCCCTGTTCTCCTGTTCCAAGTGGATCTGTCCTCAGATTCAGCTGTTTAAACAATCATCCCCTACCCTGAAGAACAGAGTCCAACTCAACTCCCCCAGAGCTCTTATCTGATGGGGATGTTATTGAAGCCAACTGCTGGCTCTAGCTGTCATTCTTTGGGGTAGGGTGAAGGAAGAGTGAGGGGTGTTGGGAGTTACTTACCACAGATACGGGCATACAGGAGAGAGGAACAAGGGGTCCAGGCACTCATGGGATATTGGGGTAGTAAGAGCCAGGATTGGGGACTGGGACGGTGGGGGAGAGAGTGGTGGTGAGAGGAGATCCCTGTAAGCACCCAGAGGGCCAAAAGTGAAGAGAGGAGGGCTTTAATTCCCCCCCCAAGTCCCATCCCCACCACATTCGCCCTTCTCTATGTGCCTCGAATCTTCCTGCTTAACCAATTGGTGTTTCTTTTTTACAGCGATTTGATCCTGCCCATGTTGTGCTGATGGTAAACTTAGTGGTAAATGTTATTTTCCCCCCCCCCGATTGAATTGTTTTTATTTTGTTTCATTTTTTCCTCCCATTTCTTTCATTTGTTGTTTTCCTGTCATCAGAGCACCAATGCTACATAGGCTTTCAATTCTCTCTCAGTATTAGTACTCATTCTGCTGTTTGTATATTATCATGTATATACATCTACATTACTCTTAGAAACATTCTCATTTTGTTTGTTTTCAGTTTTTATTTTTACCTTGTGATTTAGATGCACACTTTTTTGTCCGGTCTCTTTGTTGTCCACTGGAATGGGTAATGCTGAAGGTATTGTCACTGTGTTTCTAAAAATGGTTATAGTTGGGGACATCTTCTGTAATTGTAAAACAAAAAAACAAAAAAATCGTATTTCATGAAGATTAGGTGCCTGGATTGTGACTCCTCCCCCGTGTTCTCAGGGAACTGGTCCATTGGTGGAGAGCTTTACTGCAGTGGCCTGTCTGTCTGTCCGTGGGCTGGTCTCAAGCAGTCCCCCTTGTGGTTGGACTGCTCAATATCCACTCTAATAGTCTAGGTCCATCAAACTCAACTCTGGACCTCGAAGCTATATTTCCACTGTGTTTTTTTCTTCTTCCATTGTTCCCCTCTAATTAGGGACTGATTTAGACCTGGGTGTAATTAATTATCAGGTAGAATAGGCGCTGCATTGTCATTTGGACGTCTGCATTGTCCGTGCAGCATTTATGGTGATACGGCCTCTGCGCAGGTCAGGACATTCGTACTTCTTGCGCTTCGGGGAGCAGAGCTGTTATTGAGGAAGTGAGTTTGTTTTTATACAGGACCTCCCACCTACTGTCAATCAATCATGTCAATGCGGAGCTATTCGGAGCCTTCAACATTATTCCAAAATTAAGAGGGGCACACGGCGATGCGGTACGGAGCTCAATTTGGCAATTGCGTCACACCCTCCACCCTGCCTTAATGTGCCCAACCGGCAGACAGACACTGTAGTGGGGTTTGGAGTCCAGACAGGCCCTTATTTGATACACATGCGGCTATAATTTAAGAATTAGGATTATACCATTGGGCTGTGACCATAACAATGATGCAAGAACAATTCAGAGAACAGACAGATGTTAACAGAGAGGATTCAAATCAAATAAAAATTGCCCCATGGGCTAGGAATGAATTAGTCTCACATCTGTATTCTGGCACTAATGAATACATTAGGTATGTAAAGCCTATGCTGCTGCCCTGTTATGCCAATGCTGATTATCACGCTGGCTTCCATTGCAATAGAAGACTGTAGTCAGTCGGCAAGACCTTAGTCACTGTTATCACTAGCCCCTTTTAATATGTCTGGTTTTATGCCATCAGACCGCTAATGTCGTTATGGCCCTAACATTATTAGTTATCACATGATTTAAGATGTAAACCAAACCTGCTCTTTTAGTTTCCGAATGAGAGACTACAGTCTCTCCTCCTCGCTAGTGAGGCATGTGGATTAGAAATAAGCAATAAGGTACAAGGGGGTGTGGGATATGGCCAATATACCACGGCTAAGGGCTGTTCTTAGTTACGACGCAACACAGCGTTCCTAGATTCAGCTGTTGGCTGTGGTATATTGGCCATATATCACAAACCCCCGAGGTGCCCCATTGCTATTGTAAACTGGTTACCAATGTAATTAGAGCAGTTAAAATAATTTGTCACACCCATGGTATAAGGTCTGATAACCACGGCTTTCAGCCAATCAGCATTCAGGGCTCAAACCACCCAGTTTAATATGGCTAATAGGTTGTGCTATGTGGTAATAATAGTTAGTCGTCATTTGTTTCTGATTGTGGATTTGTTCATTCCTAGCCCTGTTTAACTATAGACAAGCATCTTTTTAAAATGTTCATAATCACTCTTGCCCAAGGGTATAAACTGAGTCTAAAATTGATCATAACGTAATCTTGAAGTAAGGAGAGAAGAAAAAAAACTGAAACCAAACTGAAGTGCTGATTGGACTCTTATCTGATTTACTGTGAACCTGGCTGCCAACCAACAGCCACTGCTGCAGCAGACTAGTCCAAATTCTGTTTTGTGCCCTTTTTGTTTTGAGAACCCCTGTCTGTCCAACCCCACCCCATACCCTATTTTCTCAGGTAAGTATCCCCTCCCCTGCAATGTCACCATGGCAATTCCTGGCCTGTGACGTTACTCCGCTGTAGTTCAGTGCTTGTCCTTTATTTACTCTCTCTCTCTGCTTCGTTTGGCTGATTATGAGTGGATTAAAGCAAAATTACGTGTCAAATCTCCAACATAGTTTTGATCTTTTTCTGTTTCATTCTGTTTTCTGGTTGTTTTTGGTTGGTTCATTTATTTTTCTGAAGTTAATTTCCTTCTGATCTAGCTCTTTTCACAGCTTACGTAACATAGCTTAAGTAGACTGAGGGAAAGAGGGGGGGGGGGCTGTTAGGCCAGGGCCATGATGAGATGCCTGGGGTAGAGGGGGAGCAGAGGCTGGGTCTCCTATGGGACAGTACAGGGGGTTGTGGGGTCAGTCACTGGGCAGTTCAGAGCCGGGTGATGGGGAGGCTGTACTATGTTGTCGCAGTGGTGTTCTGCTCAGTAATCTGTAGCAGCTGCGTCAGCCAGCCCCTCCGGCAGTATTGTCCTTGGTAAACTTGGCGTTCTTGTTGAAACGGACTGCGGTACTGGAGGAGGGAGGGGGGAGAGAGGCTACGCTCAGCAGTTTGAGACTGGAGGGAGACACGGAGATACTGCGACAGATACAGGCTTAAACCCTGTCCTTGCCACTCTGTTTTTCTCCAGTATACTTTATCCCTCCGTTTCCTTGTCCTCTCCCCCTCCCTTATCCAAATGGACGTCTCTGAACTGCTCATATGGCCTCTGCTGGTTACGTCTCAGAACTAGGATCAGTGCAGCAATTTGGATGTGTCTTTCTAGAAAAGAGAACGCAGCTGAGAAGTAGTCAGGGTACTTAAGCTGTGCCGTGCCTGGTGGCTATGGTAAGCTGTGAGAATGGCTGGTTTTTGGTTCACTGTAGCTTTTCTGGTCTCTTTGCACTTCAAGGCAATATTCTCTAACCCCAGCACCCTGTGCTCTTTAGGCAGGCTGTCCCCGAGCTGTCCCCCCGTCCCAGTGTCAGAGCCTCACCTCCTCCTCTCTCTGTCTCTCTCCCCCCAGGACGCACCGACCCTGTGCCCATCGTCCTCAAATATGATGTCATGGGGATGGGACGCATGGAGATGGAGGTAAGACACTGTCAGTGGCTCGCAAAATATCCATGTGTAAAATGGGTCTGTGTATTTGTGAGTGCTGTTTTAGTTTGTTCATAGCGAGTTTGTTAACTTACATATACCCTGTGTATGTGTAGTTGGACGTTGCCGAAGATGCTACAGAGAAGAGGAAAGTGCTGGAGGTGGAGAAGGAAGTCACAGAGGAATTACAGCAGAAATACAAGGTGAGACTCTCCTTACTAGCTAACTCAGTCCAGCCATACATACGCCTCTCTTCTCAAGGTCCTCGTTTCAACAATCTCTCACTAGCATTCGTTCACTCGCTTCAAGGTGACCCTGTTTCCTGCATTTACATACCTTCTTGCTTTTCTCCTGTGCCAGTGACTCATAGCCCTATCTTGTTAAGATTCTGCTGCCGTTCTGTGTCTCAATGCAGTAAAATCGGCCTTGGAGAATCATAGAGCTTCTCCTGTTCCTCATCTCCCACTCACTTGCGCTTCTTTCTAGTGGAGAAAATTGGATGACTTCATGTGAGGAGTTGCTGTTTGTGCTGGTGTGAGATTCTGAATATATGAGATAAACACAGACAGACGCTCAGTCAATGGAACACTTATACTGTCATGCATGTGCCAAATCATTTATTTTAGCGGGTTACCGGTATATCTGCGGAAATGGCATATGCCAGTGCATTTGGAAAGTATTCAGACCCCTTGGCTTTTCCCTCATTTTGTTACGTTACGGCCTTATTCTAAAGAATTTTTTTTTTTTTTAATGTCCCACATCAATACCCCCTAACGACAAGCAGAAACAGGTTTTTAGAAATTCATGAAAAATGTCAAACTGATATCACATTTATTTCAGACCCTTTACTCAGTACTTTGTTGAAGCACCTTTGGCAGCGATTACAGCCTCAAGTCTTCTTGGGTATGACACTACAAGCTTTGCACACCTGTATTTATGGAGTTTCTCCCGTTCTTCTCTGTTGATCCTCTCAAGCTCTGTCAGCTTGAATGGGGAGCGTTGTCTTCGCTGTTGTCTTGGTTGTGTGCTTAGGGTCACTGTCCTGTTGGGAGGTCAACCTTTGGAGCAGGTATGCTCCAGAAACTTTGTTCTGCACATCTTTCCCTCGATCCCTCCTGCTGCTGAAAAACATCCACACAGATTGATGCTGCCAGGTTTCCTCCAGACGTGACGAGTGGCTTTCAGGCCAAAAGTTCAATCTCTGTTTCATCAGACCAGAGAATCTTGTACAACTGAACGCATTTGACCCTCTGAAACAGAGGTGCGGGGGGGCTGCCATAATCGAGATCCACGTCATCGGCGCCTGGGTAACAGTGGGTTAAACTGCCTTGCTCGGGCAGAACGACAGATTTTTACCTTGTCAGCTCGGGGATTTGATCCAGCAACCTTTCAGTTACTGTCCCAACGCTCTATCCACTAGGCTACCTGCTGCCCCTTCAATTGATTGACTCTAGGAAGAGTCTTGGTGGTTTCAAACTTCTTCCATTTAAGAATGATGGAGATCACGGTTTCTCTAAGGGACCTGTCAGCTGTGGGACCTTATATAGACAGGTGTGTGCCTTTCCCAAATCATGTCCAATCAATTGAATTTACCACAGGTGGACTCCAAGTTGTAGAAACCTCAAGGATATTTTTGTAAATAAGGTATTTCTGTTTTTAATTCATGTGCAATTTGTTTTTAATTAAATAAAAAAAATACAACCTTATGGGGTATTGTTTGTAGATTGTGAGGGGAAAACAATTATTTAATCAATATTAGAATAAGGCTATAATGTAACAATATTTTGAAAAAAGGGGAAGGGGTCTGAATACTTAACGAATGCACTGTATAAAAACTACCTGCAAGCACAATCCTTGTACGCTTTGTTACCTTATGTGATTGATTTCTTTCGGTTATTGGACTTTTAACCTCAATGATAAACAACCATAGAGTTTCCTGTGGGTTACTCAACCACTACCGAGCCCTATGATAGGAGAATAAAGACCAGATTATACAGGCTCTAATCTCAGGATGTTATTTCATCTTTCCATCTCTAATCTGTATCAATGTCACTCACATCTCCTGTCTATGCCCTCCTTGACCCCAACAACAGGACCAGGTGGAAAAGGAGAAGGCCATCGCCAAAGCCCTGGAAGACCTGCGGGCCAACTTTTACTGTGAGCTGTGTGAGAAACAGTACCAGAAGCACCAAGAGTTTGACAACCACATCAACTCGTACGACCACGCTCATAAGCAGGTGAGGAGGACCTCCGCTTACCCCCACGCTGCTACAGCCCTCCACACACTGGGTTTCCTGTCACCGTGTACACGAGCGGAGTCGAGAGGGCTTTGCAGATATAAAATGGTCTTGTTGAATGATGTTTCTGCACCATTGACCTTACTTTGGATGCAGGAATCCTTAACTGCTCTCTTTCTCTCCCTCTGACCCAATCTGTCTTTCTCCCCCTCTCTTCCCTTCCACTCTCCCGCCATCCTGCCCTTGGGTGTGCTGCTGCAGAGGCTTAAGGAGCTGAAGCAGAGGGAGTTTGCGAGAAACGTGTCATCACGCTCCCGGAAGGGTGGGAAGAAGCAGGAGAAGCTGCTACGCAGGCTGCATGTGCTGGCTGAGCAGAGGAAACAGCAGAACCGGTGAGCACATGCTACAGTATATACTGCACACTCAACCGCCCTCTCCTGGCTGAAGTGGAGGCTGTAACCCAATAAATAATATCACTTTTTTATTTTATTGGTCACATGTACGTGATTGGGTTAGCGGGTGTAGGGAAATGCTTGTGCTTCTAGCTCCGACAGTGCAGTAATATCTAACAAGTAATGTCTAACAAATTACGTAACATATACCCAATACACACACATCTAAGTAGGACTGAATTAAGACTATATACATATGGATGAGCGATGTCAGAGCGGAACGGACTAAGATAACGTAGAATAGTATAGAATACAGTATATACATATGAGATGAGTAATACAAGATATGTAAAAATTATTCATTGACTAAGATACCGTAGAATATAGAATGCAGTACAGTGAGGGGGGAAAAGTATTTGATCCCCTGCTGATTTTGTACGTTTTCCCACTGACAAAGAAATTATCCGTCTCTAATTTTAATGGTAGGTTTATTTGAACAGTGAGACAGTCAAAAATGTTATAAATTGATTTGCATTTTAATGAGGGAAATAAGTATTTGACCCCCTCTCAACCAGAAAGATTTCTGGCTCCCAGGTGTCTTTTATATAGGTAACGAGCTGAGATTAGGAGCACACTCTTAAAGGGAGTGCTCCTAATCTCAGTTTGTTACCTGTATAAAAGACACCTGTCCACAGAAGCAATCAATCAATCAGATTCCAAACTCCCTGCCATGGCCAAGACCAAAGAGCTCTCCAAGGATGTCAGGGACAAGATTGTAGACCTACACAAGGCTGGAATGGGCTACAAGACCATCGCCAAGCAGCTTGGTGAGAAGGTGACAACAGTTGGTGTGATTATTCATAAATGGAAGAAAACGCAGAAGAACTGTCAATATCCCTCGGCCTGGGGCTCCATGCAAGATCTCACCTCGTGGAGTGGCAATGATCATGAGAACGGTGAGGAATCAGCCCAGAACTACACGGGAGGATCTTGTCAATGATCTCAAGGCAGCTGGGACCATAGTCACCAAGAAAACAATTGGTAACACACTACGCCGTGAAGGACTGAAATCCTGCAGCGCCCGCAAGGTGCCCCTGCTCATGATTCTGAGGACAACTGGGTGAAAGTGTTGGAGCTCTTTGGCATCAACTCAACTCGCCGTGTTTGGAGGAGGAGGAATGCTGCCTATTACCCCAAGAACACCATACCCACCGTCAAACATGGAGGTGGAAACATGCTTTGGGGGTGTTTTTCTGCTAAGGGGACAGGACAACTTCATCGCATCAAAGAGACGATGGATGGGGCCATGTACCGTCAAATCTTGGGTGAGAACCTACTTCCCTCAGCCAGGGCATTGAAAATGGGTCGTGGATGGGTATTCTAGCATGACAATGACCCAAAACACACGGCCAAGGCAACTAAGGAGTGGCTCAAGAAGAAGCACATTAAGGTCCTGGAGTGGTCTAGCCGGTCTCCCGACCTTAATCCCATAGAACATCTGTGGAGGGAGCTGAAGGTTCGAGTTGCCAAATGTCAGCCACGAAACCTTAATGACTTGGAGAAGATCTGCAAAGAGTGGGACAAAATCCCTTCTGAGATATGTGCAAACCTGGTGGCCAACTACAAGAAACATCTGACCTCTGATTGCCAACAAGGGTTTTGCCACCAAGTACTAAGTCATGTTCTGCAGAGGGGTCAAATACTTATTTCCCTCATTAAAATGCAAATCAATTTATATCATTTTTGACATGCGTTTTTCTGGATTATTTTTTTGTTATTCTGTCTCACTGTTCAAATAAACCTACCAAATTATAGACTGATCATTTCTTTGTCAGTGTGCAAACGTACAACATCAGCAGGGGATCAAATACTTTTTTCCCTCACTGTATATACATATGAGATGAGTAATGCCAGATATGTAAACATTATTAAAGTGACTAGTGTTCCATTCCTTAAAGTGGCCAGTGATTCCTAGTCTATGCCTAAAGGCAGCAGCCTCTAATGTGCTAGTGATGGCTGTTTAACAGTCTAATAGCTGCAGCTTCCTATCAGTGCAGTGTTTGCAGATGTATGTGCAAAGAAAAATTATAATTTAAAATCATGTGTTCTGGATGAAACACATGAAACACATCACTTTAATATGTTCTCTATCGTTGTTTCAGTACCCCGGGAAGTGGTCCCATGTTCAAACCCACCACCGTGGCAGTAGATGGGGAGAAGGGTGAAGAGGGGAGTGCTGTAACCCCCGAGTATGTTCCCCCTACAGACACTGCCATGGAGGGCTTGTCAGGGGAGGAGAAGAGCAGTGGGGGTCAGGCCTCCCCCAAACCAGCCCCCACCGTCAGCTTCTCCCTGGGGAAGAGCAGCTCATCCCCGGCCGGGGCCTCCAAGGTCAGCGTGTCCTTCTCCTTCGCCAAGAAACCCCCAGTGAAGCTGGAGACGGTCGCAGCAGTGTTAGCTAAACTCCATCAGGATGACGAGGAGGAGGGGGGACAGGAGGAGGGAGGGGAGAAGGCCGCGGGACAGGAGGAGACCTCCGGCTGCAGCACCGAGAGCCCCAAGGGAGGAGGAGGGAATGGAACAGCAGGGCCAGAGGAGGAGGAGGAGGAGCAGCAGGAGGAGCAACTATATCAAGAACAACCAGAGCAGGAGGAAGAAGATGATGGCGCCTCCCTAGCCATCACTCTCAACAAGCTGAAGATGATGATGAAGAAGGAGGAAGGCTGGGCCGGCCAGGAGCCTGAGTACTACCACTACATCCCACCAACCCACTGCAGAGTCAAACCCCGCTTCCAGTTCCTGGTGTTCATGAAGGCCACAGACCAGTGTGAGATCAGGGAGCAAGAAGAAGATGAAGAGGTGGAAGAGAAGGAAGTGAAGAAGACCGAGAAGGTGGTAGCAGAGGTTTCTGAGCAGACACAGCCAAAAGCTACTGAGTGCAAATCAGAGGAGCCAGAGAAGACTCCTGCAGCTCCAGTCACAGAGCCCACTCCCACATCACCTAAACTGAAGACTGAAGAGGCCTCTGCCAGCTTAACAGACCCCCCTCCCACAACAGCCCCTACCCCAGTACCAGGCAACAAGCAGGAGACCCCAGTCCCAGAGCCCAACTCGGGCCCCAAAATCCCCACCGGCCCCTTCTTCCTGGTCCTGAGCAAAGATGAGAGCACCACTCTGCAGTGGCCCTCGGAGCTGCTGGATTTTACCAAGGCTCAGCCCGCCCTCTCTTACAGCTGCAACCCCCTGTACTTCGACTTCAAACTGTCCCGCAACAAAGGGGGCCGTGCTGGACGAGCAGCAAAGTCCTCCAAGCCCGCTGGTGAAGGAGCTGAGAAAAAAAACAATCCTGAGGCAGCTGCTGCAGACAATGAGGGGAATGCTGCTGCTGCCACCACCACCCCTGGGCCCAGCACTGACAACACTGATAAGGAGCAGCCCTCCTTAAAAATAGAGGGTTCCCAAGGGGAGACTGAGGAGCAAAAGCTACAGAGTAGCACAAGCGGAGCCAAGAAGAAGAAAAAGAAGAAGAAGAAGAAGAAGAAGCATAAGAAATCTGGGAAAGGCTCCAAGCGCAAAGAAAAAGAGAAGGGAGCCATAGTGGACGGGGACGCGGAAACTGAGATCCTAGGAGAGAAAACCAAAAAGAAGAAAAAACACAAACGAAAGAAGAGCAAAAACAAAGGTGAGGAGGGGGAAGAAGGAGGTGGTGGTGATAAGGAAAAGCCTAAAGAGGATAAAGCAGTAGCCGCAACGGTTTCTAGTGCTCCCCCAGCACCAGCAGGAACAGGATCTGCTACAGGAGCGGAACCTGGGAAGAGGAAACGACCAGCCAAAGAAGCACTTCAGAAGTCTGGGGCAGAGGAAGGTGGGGCAGGGAAAGGCTCTGATGAGGCCAAGCCCTCTGAGGAGCACAACGGCACCAAGCGTCTGAAGACAGACCCCAGCGCCCCACCCAGCGCTTCCTGCTCCTCCTCGGCCCAGAAGAGCCCCGGGCCAGGCAGACCACCCAGCAGTGAGAGTGAGGAGGAAGGAGGTGGAGGCTCAGCTTCCCGATCCAGCCGCCGCAGGTCCACGCCCGGGGAGGGGCGCCGGCACCAGAGCGAGGACTCCGGCCGCTCCCGAAGCCGCTCGTCGCATCGGGGAGACGGGCGAGGGAGCAGCCGGCGGCGGCACCGCGGCCAGGCCTCCCGTAGCCAGTCAGACTCCAGCAGCTCGGAGCGCTCCTCGAGCGCCTACAGCCGGCGCAGCCGCAGCTACTCAGACAGTTATAGTGAAGACAGTGACGGAGGCCGCCACCGGAGACACTCTAAACGCTCCTCTGACTCTGAGTACGATCGACGGGGAAGCGGCGGGCGGCGACGCTCCAGAAGACGTCACTATTCTTCCTCGTCCTCGGAGGACTCTCGCTCCCGCTCACGCAGCCACAGCCGCAGGAAGAGGCACCAGCGGCGGCACCGGAGCAGCTCTCGGAGCTCTAGCAGCAGGAGCCGCAGCAGCAGCGCCAGGTCGTGGAGACGCAGCTACAGCCGCAGCTCAGCCAGCCGCTCCTCCAGCTCTACTAAGGGCTCCCCTCACCGGGGTCGGGGAGGCCAGGGGGGCCACAGGGGCCGGGCAGACAGCGCTACACAGCGCCGAGACTTCAACCGCTCCTGCATCTACCGTTCCCAGTCCCCCCGCTCTGCCTCGTCACGAGCCCCAAACCGCAACAGCAGCTCCCAGAGCCAGAGGGCAGGGGGGTCCCGGGGAGAAGGAGGAGGAGACCAGAGGAACTTTTCCTCACACTTCACCGCCCGTCAGCTTCTGGATAAGATCCAGTCCAGGAAGGGATCTGATGTCCCAACCACAGGGACCAAGTCTGGCGCCAAGATCAAGGACCCACCATCGGGCTACTTTGGGCCCAAACTGCCTCCAGCTCTGGGCAATAAGTCCATGCTGCCCCTGTTCGGTAAGCTGCAGGCAGGGAAGAAATTCCCTGCGATCCCCCTGACCCGGCCCGATGGTGGAGAGAAGTCATCAGCAGGGAAAGGTTCAGATGCCGTGGCAGAGGTCATCCTGATGGAGCCCATCCGGGAGTTCCCCCCACCGCCTCCCCCTCCACCAGCTCATAAGAAGGTGGAGGAGACGGTAGTGGTAGTTCAGGAAGCCCGCCACCTCACCCTGGACGCACGGGTTCTTCATGAGCCCCGGCCACTGTTCCATCAGGAGCCCTCCATGCTGATGCCCCCATACCAGGGCGACCCGGGACAGGACCCCTCCCAGAACCCCATGATGGAGTCCTCATCCCCGACATGCATCAGCAGCCACCCCCAATGCACGCCTACCCCAACTACCCCCCGCCCAGCCTGGAGGAGGAGGACATGGGCATGGAGGCAGAGGAGGACGATCTGGCCCCGCTGGAGAGCCAGCCCATCACCTTCACCCCAGAGGAGATGGAGAAGTACGGCAAGCTGCAGCAGGCCGCCCAGCAGCACATCCAGCAGCAGCTCCTGGCCAAGCACATCAAGACCTTCCCCTCAGCCGCAGCAGCACAGGCTGCAGCGAACATGGCTGCAGCAGCGAACCATATGCAGCCGGCACCCCCTCCCCCCCAGCAGCAGATGATCCAGATCCACCAACCTGCTGTGTCTGCAGCCTCGGCTACCTCCCTCACCACAGTACAACACCTCATCCAGCAGCACCATGCTGCTCAGGCTGCAGCCATGGGCATCCACCCACACGGACCCCACCCGCACCCCCAGTTAGCCCAGGTCCACCACATCCCCCAGCACCACCTCACCCCCATCTCCCTGTCTCACCTGGGACACTCTCTAGGCCACACTCTGGGCCACCAGTTGGGAGTGGGACACGCTGGACTGATCCCTGCCCACCACACGGCCTTCCTCTCTGGCCAGCCCATACACATTATCCCAGCCTCAGCACTTCATCACCACAGCCCCTTAGCCCTCCACCACATACCACACTCATCCCTCTACCCAACGCTGTTCGCCCCCCGGCACTCTAACGCAGCTGCGGCAGCCGCACTACAGCTCCACCCCTTCCTGCACCCCATCTTCTCAGGGCAGGACCTCCAGCACCCCCCTAACCACGGCTCCTGAGAAAGACCTTCACTAGGAGCCATGTGTCCACATCAGAGGAGGGTGTTTTGGCCAGAGCAGGCCTGGTTAAACATCTGAGTAAACATGGAGAGAGGGAGATGTAGTGGCACCATTGTGCAGCAGATGATGATGATGAGAATATTAGACCACTGGCCAGACAGAGGTGCTGTGATATGCTGCCTGTGCAGAGGTAAACAACAGACATTTACTGTGGGCACTTTGATGGACCCCTCCTAACAGTTGACTGAGATTCACCCTGAGGTTTCTGGACAGGGTGGAGGAGGGTTTGAGGCAACCTCAAATCTAAGATGTTTTGAATGGGAACCCAGTTTATTATTTTTAAAGCAGAAACCTCTGGAGTATTTTTTTTATTTTTTTGTCCCACATTTTATAACTGATTGTCACTGTCAATGTTCCTCTTTGTTTTTACAGCCAAAGAGACGCAGTGGCTGAAGCCATAAACAGGATGGTGTTGTGGGAAAGGAAAGGGGAGATGAGATGGGGACAAGAGGGGGTTTAAGGGTGCCATCCATGACTGGAAACAGCCTTGACTTTGTAATGTAATCTGGTGGCTCTAGTCTACTGCCTGAATTCTGTTGTCATTAATATCTAATTTTCTCACATGACTACTTGCTCTCTTCATGACCCGTAATATTCACCAACAATTTGTAATACAGTATAGTGTACATAGATCACTGAGCAATGTGAAGTATCCCTCTAATATGATGGGCATTTAAGGGATGTTCTTTATTACTGACTAATGAAATGTTGCCCATAAGGAAATTAAAATGGTCACTGGTGGGGGAACACCGATAAGAGGTTGGGTGAAGCTCAAGTTTTATTGGAGGTACTGTGGGGGGGGGGGGTCACAGCCTCTTAGTGCTGTAGGGTTAAAGGTCATGTTGTTCCAAGTGGTAGTGGTTGTATATCGAAATGACTTGCACTGAAATCTGTACATCAAGATGCTGCTTTCGCATCATGTAACAAATGTATGATTGTAGTATACTGCAATAATTGTATTTTTTTTGTTTTATTTCTAAATTATTTTCCAAAATGCTCCTCAAAAGGAGATGTTTTTCCTCTTGTGTAATTTTTGCTCAATGTAAATAAAATTGTTGTAGTTAACCCCAATAACATTCTAGGGGTTTGTTGCTACTGTAAAAAAAAAAAAAAAAACTGAAGGAATGAAGATGGACAAGAATACTTTAGAGGCATTTTCTGAACTATTATCCTGTATGGGGAGGATTGGGTGATGGCACTGCCTTGTAAAGTGGCAGCAATGGTATGTCTTTTTTAAATATAATGTGTCAGCAAATAAAGAGTTTTGAGTTGCTACATGTCTGTCTTAACTTTGTTTGGCTGGTGAAGAGTGAGTAGTCTGCAGTGGTATGAGTAAGGGTTGCGAGCAACACAAAGATAAATGTCCAGTATGGTACATTATAGGCAGATTACATATAGTAACATACCAGCACAGACATGCGTTCTTTACTTACTGTGGCAAACGGCTTCTGAAACTGCAATGGGAAGTGAATTTCTCATTCTCAGCATATTGCATGCAGCCCTTTTTAGAATGGAGGACAAGTCTGCTAGGCTAATGAGGCTAGAGGATTTTTACAGTGCTTCGCCTCTCCTCTGGTTATGGAATGCTGAGCTGTCACTAGATGGCGCCAGAGCTCCGTTTTATGTAGTCTCACAGCTAGCTGTACATCAAGACCAGGAGTCAGACTTTCTAATTTCAGCGTAAAACTTTTCATCCATAGTTTCTCATCTACCTGCTGGAACATTCCATGCTTATTGGTCTCCCAGGATTGTATTTGAACTAAATGTATGCACTCAGTACTGTCAGTGGCTCTGAATAAGCGTGTCTGCTAAATCACTAACATGTCAGATGTGATGGTAGGGGTTCCTATGCACAGTCCGGATAGGTCCCCAGACTAGGCCCACTCAAGTACTAGTCTTGAAAATAATCCTGTTTCAAACAATAGTTTTACTGTTGTAAATGTAAACTCTATATTATATGACAGTTTCTGACATCAGTGAGAGATTTATTTAAACTATGCTTTATGTCCATTGTTAGATTTGACCCATACCTAATTCAATTGCTAGATTACATGGACAATAATGTACACTTCAGAGACAGATTAAGACAAGTTTTAAAAATTATCTCCAGAGAATTACAATTTGAACCTTGGTTGCACTAACATAGTGAGACTAGGGCCAAGAAAATGTCCAGATAATTTACATTTTGAAAGTGTGACAATACACTTTGTTCAGATAGTTTCACAAAACACATTTTGTTCTCAATATTGGTCTGTATCTTGGGCACAGGTCCCTGTTAACTACCCTCTTCCTCCCTGGACTAAATACATGTATTGATTAATCTGGCATAAGTATTCTATAGGCAGTGTGATGAGGTAAGGTAAAAACATCAGCTTTTCATCCATTTCCAGAATCATCCTCATTTGGGAACAATGGCAGCAAACAGTACAATTATGCTTCAAATAGATGGTTTAGATGAAACCACAATGAATGCCATCCACAAGGTAACGGAGAACTCATTATAGGGGAGACTAAGGCAAGCAAGTGGAGAATTGGTTTGAAAAAAAGGTGACCAGTCATATTGAAATGTCCTTCTCACCCACCTACAGGTGTCAGTGAGCTGGAATTATGGTTGCAAGGTTCCACGTTCAGTTTGAAGTAAAATTAATGTTTTGCACTCAGTGTCTATACTTTAAGGACACCTGCTCTTTCCATAACAGACCGACCAGGTGAAAGCTATCCCTTATTGATGTCACTTGCTAAATTCACTTCAAGCACTATACATGGAGGATATGTTTTTTTTTTTTTAAATGTAAGCCTTGAGACATGGATTGTGTATGTGTGCCATTCATAGGGTGAATGGGCAAGACAGAAAAGTGCCTTTGAACAGGGTATGGTAGTAGGTGCCAGGCGCACCGGTTTGTGTCGAACTGCAATGCTGCTGGGCTTTTCACACTCAACAGTTTCCCGTGTGTATCGCTAATGGTCCACCGCCCAAAGGACATCTAGCCAGCTTGACAACTGTGGGAAGCATAGGAATCAACATGGGCCAGCATCCCTGTGGAATGCTTTCAATACCTTGTAGTGTCCATGCCCCGATGAATTGAGGCTGTTCTGAAGGCAAAAGGTGCAACTCAACATTAGGAAGGCATCCTTAATGTTTTGTACACTCGGGGTGTATGTCTTGCTTAGCACCCATTTTACTGGTGCAAACAAAGAGTGGTTGAAATAGAAGTGGGTGGCAAAACCTATGGAAATTAAAAGAGGGATAATTCCTCGCCTTCCGATCGGAACCAATACTTTCAGGGAACTCTCCGCTTTGAAGACGAGCCTATTTTATCACCGTTCACGTATCTTACTGTGCAAAAATGTCCAAGACCAACGCAAAACTGTGGTTGCGAACGCGGTCATGGTCAGCCCAGGTACTTGACCACCAGGAACATGACCACACAGGTGAGCAGCATCCCTCCAATCATGACGAACTTATCCTGGGTGGCCCTCTTCTCGATCAGCCTCATCACCGTGTTGGACAGACCCAGCATGTTGGCCACATCCAGCATCTTCTTGTGGGTCCCCTGGATTTAGGGAAGACAGAGGAGAGAAAAGACATCAAACGTTAGCTGCTGAAGTTCCATCGATTGTGCTGTTGTTTCCTGAAGAACAAGCTGAAGTTAGTTATTAATGGGTATTCTGCTTCATTGCTGTTTGTGGGAATACTGTATACACAGTCGTATCATAACCTGCATTTAGCCTGGTCATGAGAAAGCTCTATTCAACTGATTAGGGAGAGGCTGTCTTGAGGAACCGCACCCAGCCATTCTGTCCTCCCGGTCTGTCCCTCGGCCGTTTCTCACGGCCAGCCCATCTGATCACCAGACGCCCTGATAACAGGAGGCCCACAGCAACCTCCACCAGGAACACCATCTCTTCTCCTCCCTGGAAATATGTACTTAGCCTGCTGCTGACAACCAGCACCACACACACACACACACACGCACACACGCACACTTCTACTACACATAGTGATCATTACAGAGACAGAAACCGGGTCAGCCAGGGTTTGTCTTGGGAATACAGGGACCTGCCTTGCCGTGTCACGGTCAGTGTACCTTGGCAAAGTGTCAACAACAACAAAAACAGATCCTCAAAACGTTCTACAGCTGCACCATTGAGAGCATCTTGACTTGCTGCATCACCACTTGGTATGGCAACTGCTTGGCATCCACAACAAAGGGTAGTGCGTATGGCCCAGTACATCACTGGGGCTGAGCTCCCTGCCATCCAGGACCTCTATACCAGGCGGTGTCAGAGGAAGACCCTGATAATTGTCAAATACTCCAGCCCCCCAAATGGTAGACATTTCTGCTACCGCACGGAAAGCGGTACCGATGCACCAAGTCTGGAACCAACAGGACCCTGAACAGCTTCTACCAACAAGCCATAAGAATGCTAAATAGTTAACCAAATAGCTACCAGGACTATCAGCATTTTGCACTCTTTTGAATCATCACATACGCTGCTGCTAGTGCTTATTATCTATCCTGTTGCCTCATCACTTTACCTCTACCTACATGTACATATCTACCTCAATTGCATCGTACCCCTGCACATCAACTCGGTACTGGTACCCCGTGTATATAGCCAAGTTATCGTTACTCATTGTGTATTCATTCTCTCTCTATTTTTTCTCTCTGCATTGTTGGGAAAGGCCCGTATGTGAGCAAACACACACACCTTGAGCGTGTCCCTCTGGTCCCGGAGTCCGGTGAGGATGCTGCTGCCGCTGCCCAGGAGGTCGTCCATGCCTCTGTGTGCGTTGTTCAGGTTGGAGTTTAACTGCAACGTCTCATCTATGGGGATGGAGGTGTCTGCATCCTGTAAGGGACAATACCGGTAACATCTCAACAACAATGTTCCCCTAATAAATGTATTTTGGTTTTATTGCCCATGTTACACCAGTTGTGGTGTGTCAAGCAGAGTTAGTATGCATGTTTTAGGTTATCATTACATGAGTGCAGACATTACTGTAGTGCTACATGGGAGACGAGTGTGATCTGGTGGTTTTGGAGTGGGCCACTACTACTGACGTTGGTGGTGAAGGTACGACTCATGAGCTCCTCCCTCTCTCGGTCCTGGGTCTCTCGTGAGTAGCGACGGTGCTGGAAGTTCCTCAGCGCCGTCTGGAGGTGCTGAACATCATACTTCAGCTGGTCTACCCGCCTGCGGAGGGGACACAGACGGAGACCACATTCTTCTTACCCCCCAGCCGAATAATGGCAGAGGAAATCTGAGAGGGTAAAAAAAGTCAGCCTTTGCCTCCAGCATTTCAGGACTGTGGTTCAGTCACTCCTTCTTCACTAACTCATGACATCTGTGTATGGATGTCTTCTCGTTCTCAATAAAAGCTTTCTATCGTCAATAAGATAAGTAAACATGCCTCCCTTCTTCCCAATCTGACTTACTCCTCCACCTGGCTGAAACACCCGAGGGCCTGTCTCCCTCCACCCCTCTCTCCCGCTCCTCCTGAGCATCACCTGCTTGTGGCTCAGCCCTGCGGCCCCAGCGTACTGTAGCTGTCCAGAGATCAGAGGAGAGCTGTGGGACAGGGCGCAGCAGTTTGTCCCCTGGGGCCTGTTTACCCGGCTCTGAAGTGACACCTTGCCCAACGCGGCAGGAATGCCGGTGAATGACGGGGCTGCCGAGGGAATGTTTTCACAGATCCGCGTCGCCACAGGGGACGAGAAACACACTGCCCGTTTCATCTCGCTGTGACCTCGTCCCGGACCCACCCATCTTTATGAAACATTCATCGCCACGCCACCTCTGGTGTATTTGGATCATCGATGCAGTTTGTGTACTCACAGTTTGACGTTCTGACGGCGGTTTGGCGGTTCTTTGCCAGCCAGGATTTCCAGACGTTCCAAATGGCTGAAGATGGTCGATTCTGGCCTGCAGATCGTTCTCCAACACTGGAGAGAGAGCGCGTACACACACACACACACACACACACACACACACACACAGACAGACAGAAACTATTAAAAACACCCTGAACAGTTGTTTCACTCCCCAAATAGGCCAATCTTATACAAAATAAATTTTTAAAGTTATGTTCATTCTAATAAATCAGACAAGATTTCCTTATGCCATGTTACCATGGAATATAGCCCCATGGTTTCAGGTGAATCCAAGAGAGAGATGAAAGCAAATATGTTACTTCCTCAAACTTCGCAGAGGAAGTTAATCCACATTGAAACAAAGGGCCTTGTACATCATCTCTTCATGAAGACAAATCAGCCACTGATTCTTATTTGAAGTCGGATATCTATGGTTACACCCGTTTCATTCGCAGACTGCTGAGATTCTAGATAGCATTTGATTCCAAGGTGACAACAGCACTAGGCTTGTGGGAAGCTTTTATCTGCTCTTTAAAAGGACTTGCACCATCTTGTCCCCCACCCTCTCCTGTCCTGACGGAGTGACTCCTCGCTCGGACGCCTGCTGCATCCTTCCACCCTCTAACATGCGAGATGATGTCATTGTCACAACTGGGCGGCCGACTGGCTGCCACCATTATCTTTAGAGAAGACTTCCCGGTCGTCCCTCTGCTGCCACCCCTATGCTTCCTGCCCTGGCACCAGCCTGGCTCACAGAACATTGCCCGCCCTGCTCACCTCCCAAAACAATCAGTAGGAAGGGCAGGGTACAGCTTGGCTCAAAGGGCAGCGCAACACTGGAGAAGGGGTAAATACAGATGTAAATACTGCCTAGTTGTAAATTCCAAATGTATAATTAACAAAAATATAAAAAAATCGCAACAATTTAAAATATTTTACTGAGTTACAGTTCATGTAAGGAAATCAGTCAATTGAAATAAATAAATTAGGCCCTCATCTATGGATTTCGCATGACTGGGAATACAAATATGCATCTGTTGGTCACAGATACCTTTAAAAAAGGTATCATAAAACCAGTCAGTAGCTGGCCACCATTTTCTTCATGCAGAGCGAAGACAAGAGTTGATCAGGCTGTTGATTGTGGCTTGTGGAATGTTGTCCCACTCCTCTTCAATGGCTGTGCGACGTTGCTGGATATTGGCGGGAACTGGAACGCGCTGTCGTACACGCCGATCCAGAGCATCCCACACATGCTCAATGGGTGACGTGTCTGGTGAGTATGCAGGCCATGGAAGAACTGGGACATTTTCAGCTTCCAGGAAATGTGAACAGATCCTTGCGGCATGGGGTTGTGCATTATCATGCTGAAACATGAGGTGATGGCGGGGTTGAATGGCACGACAATGAGTCTCAGAAACTCATCACAGTGTGCATTCAAATTTCCATCAATAAAATGAAATTAAGCTACGGACAATGAGCACATGCCTTCCCTTACTCTAGCCCTACCATGGGGCACTCTGTTCACAACGTTGACATCAGCAAACCTCTCACCAACACACCTTCTGCAATCTGCCCAGTACAGCTGAAACCGGTATTAATCTGTGAAGAGCAGACTTCTCCAGCATGCCAGTGGCCATAGAAGGTGAGCATTTGCCCACTGAAGTCGGTTACGACGCTGAACTGCAGTCAGGTCAAGACCCTGGGGAGGGCGACGAGCACACAGATGAGCTTCCCTGATACGGTTTCTGACAGCTTGTGCAGAAATTCTGCGGTTGTGCAAACCCATAGTTTCATCAGCTGTCTGGGTGGCAGGGTTCAGACAATCCTGCAGGTGAAGAAGCCAGATGTGAAGGTCCTTGGCTGGCCTGGTTACATGTGGTCTGCGGTTGTGAGGCCAGTTGGACGTACTGCCAAATTCTGTAAACGACGTTGGAGGCGGCTTATTGTAGAGAAATAAACATTAAATTCTCTGGCAACAGCTCTGTTGGAGAGTCCTGCAGCCAGCATGCCAATTGCACACTCCCTCAAAACTTGAGACTTCTGTGGCATTGTGATGTGTGACAAAACTGCACATTTAGAGTGACCTTTTATTGTCCCCAGCACAAGTAGCACCTGTGTATTGACCATGCTGTTTAATCAGCTTTTTGATATGCCACATCTGTCAGGTGGATGGATTATCTTGACAACGGAGAAATACTCACTAACAGCGATGTAAACACATTTTTGAACTTTTTGTGCATATGGAACATTTCTGGGAGGTTGACACTTGCAACATTCATTGAATGCAGAAGATACATTATTTAGAAAGAGTGAACTCACAGTGGACAGACTGACGATCTGTGTTCTCCAGGCGTCCCATGAGCGACTGCACCTCCTGGATTTGCCTGATCAAAGAGGAGAGAGAGCAAAGATATATAATATTCCTAGGCTACCGTAAATCTTAAACAGAGGTCTATATGGAAGCGTAATATTAGATAAGGGTCTATTGAATAGATAAGGAACTAGACAATGGTATGTGACAATTTAATACACACGCTAGATACGTAAACTACAGACAGTGAATTAATGGTGCTTTCAAGACTACTGGGAACTCGGGTTTGGGGGGCGAAACAAGGTAAGATCATGACGTCAGTGATCTTTAGGTCAGAAAATCGGAACTCTAAAAAGATGCTCGAGTTTCCGACTTGGAATTCAGAGTTGGATGCCCGTTCAAAACGATGTTTCCCAGTCAGATCTAGTTTTTTTCCCCGAGTTCCTAATATTCTTGAATGCAATGAAGTCAAAGATTTCTGAGTTCCCAGTTGATCTGAACGCGGCGTACCGTTACAGTGGTGATAGTTAAATATTGTTGGTCATGGATATATGGCTATCTATTAGCTGGTTGGTTAGCTAGTTTCCTGTTGACATCATGACCACTAATGGAAGGGGTTAGTTAAAACTATCTTTTGTCGTGAAATGCTGTTAGCTAGCCAGCTAGTTACAGTAACGCGGTATATCATAAGGCAAGTGAGCTACGTTAGATGTCTTCTTTTTTTGAAAGAGAACAGAAACACTCACTTATTTGTTTGATGGTACAATGTCTCCATTTTCCTTGTATGTTTCAAGACACAATCCACAAAAAAATACCCTCGGTCTATAGAAGAATACCTTTAGCCGGTTTTATTGTGAAACTGAAAACAAGTTGAGTTTTGTGCAACGCACACGTCATCAGTTGAGAAGATTTGTGTACGGAAATGGAATAACGGAAGCTCCACCGAGTGATAAAAGCCAAAGAACTGCTGCAGCGACACTACGAGGCAGGTACAGGTACCTCGACAGCTCCAATCAAACAATGAAGAAGCAGAAATGTAGGAAAATGCTAAATCAAATTATTTAAAGTTAGTGCAATTTAAACGAGGTTCGTGTTTCCTCTCTTACCTTTCAACACCAAAATATGGCATGATAATAGTCTACATTTATGAAGTGGAAGTGAGCTTTCTAGATTTGAGTGATTCTTTTAAATCATGTTTCTATTTTGGTTCATTTGATGCTTAGACTACCGTAACAAAAGTCATATTTATTGAACTACATCTATTTTCAGCTTTTTACATGTCATATATCATACCCTTAATCTGAATCACAGACAGTGTGCTTTCTGTTCCCACAACAACAAAAAGCATCCTCTCCCCCTCAATCCAACCAGGGCTCATCTGTTGACGGGGAGACGAATGTAACTGGAAAGACTTAATGAGAAGACGTCTCCAGGCAAAGTTTTGTCAGCTCACCCTGGCTTTTTCTAATTATCCCCCTTTTCCACAGATTGGTGTCGGAATACACCTGTCTGTCCATCCTGGATTCCCTCCTCTGCCCGCGGATACAGACAGACCAACAATAATGATATCAAACTTTCCACGGGCAGTTGAGATTGGGAGAAGTCACAAATGTCTGCACCCAGGATAAATGAGGATGAGGTAAGGTGTCAGATTGTTTGTTAAGCTGCCAATCAAATTCTCTCTCCCCTTCAATGAGTGTGTGAAAACAGACAGGTTTGATTACTCAGAATTATGCTGCGACTGAGTGGTGTGTGTGTGTCCCCCCCCCTTAAGATGTTAACAATGGATCCTTAGTGATGCAGAAGAGAGAATCATCCTGGGGCTATCCCTGGCACCCCTACAAAACCACACCTCACATTAGCTCTCGCTCTCTCCCACGCTCCATCAGCCTACCACTGGAGATGCATGAGGGTATGAGCAGAGCAGCCAAACAAGCGCAGGTGTCCCATTGACAGATACTATATGTTCAGGGGAATTGGCTCTTAATGTCTCTATAATGTGTTATTGTTTACCCCACACAGCACAACCGACCTATCATGAGAGAGATGGTTTGCTGGGCCTGTTGGTTGATGGTTGACACTTGTCTCTCCAGGCTACTTACTTCTCAACAGAGGCCTGTTTTAACCCACCCCCACATGTCAAAAAAACATGATTCATGTTCAAGCCACTTCTTGCTCTTGCTGCTCACCATTTTCGGTTGTCATAACACCTCCCCAGGGCAGTGGTGGGATATGTTTAGATTTAACATGTAGCTCAGGCAAGTAGAGAAGGAGAGGAAGGGCCCCTACGAGCCCTTTGGCAGATTATGTTGGCCGCATTTGCCTCCCTTCTGAGGTTGTAGGGTCCTCACTGTCTGTGCTCTATCTTTCACTGTCTGTGCTCTAACCCTAACCCTGGAGAAAGGAGGAGCAGAGTTTACCGGTCTTCCCTCCCACACCTGAGCACTACAGGCAGATACTGACACCTAGACTCCAGATGTGGAGCTTGCTCACTTCACTCTGATTGACCAAGTCATCATCATGTGTCCGTTTCAACCCCGCTCCTGCTAAACTCCCCTGTTCTGTTACATTCAGGTACATCAGTCACTGAACCCACCTATGGGGAAAGAGACAAAGAAGGAATGTGTAGGTAGGGTTGAGTTAGGGTTTGTTGTTGTGGTTTTCAGGATAGGTCTTGTGTGTGTGTGTGTGTGTGTGTGTGTGTGTGTGTGTGTGTGTGTGTGTGTGTGTGTGTGTGTGTGTGTGGCCCCTTTTCTGAACCACCAGTAAGACACCCTATTTCCTGATGCCAGCACTGGATCCCTGGGGCCGTCAAAAGCAGTTTCCTGGAACTAGAGGATTTTGAGCCGGATCAGTCTCCCTCTCCTGGCTAGACACCATGGCAGCAGCACTGTTGTTAGGTAGAGGAACTCACCCGTCCCACTGAATGAGTCCCCTATGCCTTTGTTTTAAACATAAAGGGAAAATTATATGTTATTAAATCACTTATATTTAATGCACTGAACGATCCTTCTCAGGCAAAATAATACATTATAACTCTACAATCATAAACCCGGAGAGACAAAATGAAGAGCCCAATTATGACGAGCTAAATTGCTTCAGGGCAACGATGTTTGGATACCAGTAATTTTTTGGAAGGCAACTGATCTTCTCATTCTCCTGAGGGAAATTATCAGTTTGTCTTTGAAGCCGTGATGAAAGGTTGAATGAAAGCAGATGAGTACCTGTCAAAAAAGAGAGGGAGAATTCATAAGGTCTCTGTCTATGGGGACCAGGGAGAGGGGTTCGACTGGCATTTGTTTCTGCTCTTTGGCTGTAATGGAGGTGTGGAGGTGAGAGGGGCGTGCCCACCCAGAGAGAGGAGGAGGAGGTGAAATGACTGCCCTGAAGATACTGGTGAGTCTCTCTCTCTCCTCTCTCATTCTCTCTCTTCCCCCCCCCCCCACCTGCTGCCTTTCTGGCCTGAGAGAGCACAGGGAGCATGGATCATGCAGCTGTCAGCCTCACACACACACACACACACACACAGCCCTGTGGCCATACCACCTAGGAGTGGTGACACCTAGACCCCGGAGCATCCGCTCTGCTGTCTCGGTGAGGATGAGAGATCATGTCCATCCCCATGACTGGATGACATGCCGTCTCCCTGCACTCTGCTCTCCCAGGGAGAGAAGGTAAACAGCAACATGGCACAGAGAGGAGCACAACATAGCACCTCACCCGGCTTCCCCTGCCTGCCAGTAGCATTACACAGAGTGACAGCTTCCTACCCACAGTCATGCACCAGGGTTTAATCACACACTCATCATCAAGTCATATGTGTCAATGAGTCTTAAAATGTGGTTTTGAGGAAGTCAAAAGAAAAGATAGATGATAGATTGATGAATACTTTAATTGTGATACTGAAATGAATGAATTGGTTCTATGATGAAAATGTGGATATCGCAACTAACACTTTTATGTGTCCACATATTTGATTATTATCCAATAATTTAGAGGTTTGATTTTACAGATGTAGGATCTTAATGTGATCACTTTTTTGTTGCTGAGAATTTTCCCACACAGCAGGAAATGCAAACTTATTCAAGGTTTAAAAAGTCTTCTAAAGTTTGTATTTTCCACTTTAAAATGTAAGACTTGATATGCCCTAATGAAAAATGTATCAAGCCTGGCAAAAAATGTCCAATAATTATAATCCACATTATAATTCACATGTCCTGTTGCTGCAGGATTTTTTTTCCTGGTGTAGCAAACTGGTTCATAATAAGATCCTACATCTGTACAAAGGGTAATCTTTCAACAACAAAAAATCTTAGTTTTACAATCAAATAGAATTTCAGGTGATACCACATGAATGTAAATATCCCATACAGTATGAATACACTTATGAGTTCATAGCAGCACCAGATGTCATGTGTTGAGAACACAGAGCTCTGGACCTTATCTCTATTTTCCTGTTCTGGACTTTGTTGATCTGGGAAAGCTTTATTTGTGCTTGTAATGGAGGTCAGGCCTACACTGTTGTGTGTGTGTGTGTGTGTGTGTGTGTGTGTGTGTGTGTGTGTGTGTGTCAAATCAAATTTGATTTGTCACATGCATCGAATACAACAGGTGTCGACTTAACCGTGAAATGCTTTGTTACAACGATGCAAAGTTGAAAAATAGTAACACAAGAGAATGAAATACACAAGAATGGAGATATATACGGGGAGTACCAGTACCAGATCAATGTGCAGATGTATTTGAAGTAGATATGTACATGAAGGCAGGGTACAGTGACTAGGCATCCAGATATCAGATTATAGATAAATAGTAGGAGTAAATTAAAGAACAGAATATGAGCAGCATATGATTAGTGTAAAAGTGTGTGTGTGTGTGTGTGTGTGTGTGTATGTAGTCTATGTGAATGTGTGTGGGTTTTGTGTGAGAGTGTCAGTGTAGTGTGTGTGTGTGTGTTGTACTTCTTTGTATTTGTGTGTGCACATCATGGAGCTGAGAGAAAGGGGGAGACAGATAGGGAGGTATAAGGGGGCTTATCGTGGTCTCCTATCACCCTAGCTGCAGAGCTAACAGCTGTGTTGGTGCTCCAGGTGTTCCTCCACTGCAGCCATGGGGCTCATGGGAACAGCCTCCCCCACCAGTTTCCCAGCCCTCAGCAGCCCTCAGACATGGAGGAAAGGATTGCCAAGGGCTTACAGATGTAGGATCTTAATTTGAGCAAGTTTGCTCCAGCAGGAAAATAATCCTGCAGCAACAGGAAATGTGAATTATTATGTGGATTATAATTCATGGACATTTTTGAAGGGGTTGATGCATTTTTTTGTTAGGGCTAATCAAATCGGACATTTTTTAAGTGGAAATTACAAACTTTAAAAGCCTTTTTAAACCTTTGAATGCAGTTCACGTTTGCATTTCCTGCCGTGAAGGAATATTCTCAGCAACAAAAAGTTGAGGAGGGGGTTGGGGGGCGAACACAGGCTGAGGGGATGGGAGGCATCTTTGCTGTGTGAAATGAATTCACTAAAGCAATTGTTGTCATCTGTCTATTTATGTTTCTCTCCTCTGTGTACTTGTCTCTGAGGCCTTGGCTCGGTCTCCGAGGAACCACACGGTCTCCCTCAGGGTGCTACTTCAACCCTGCACGGAAAACTGCACTGTTTGAGACGTGACAGTGTCAGAAAACAATGTCGTAAAACTCGGCGTTACACAAAACAAACACAGCATAGGTATTCTCTCACGTGGGACTTTCATGAGTTCTACCTGTGAATTCTACCTATAGAACCTTCAGTAGAGCTCACTTTTGCCTCAAAGGTCATCAGTAAAATGCCCATGTCTCCTCTGCTGACACCCATACTACAGCACAAGTTACCCTAACACCTATTTGTATCCAGACTCATCAACAGCCTCCCAGTCAACCGCCAGTAATAACTCCCCATCCAGCCACCTATACTTCAGTGGTAGGCCCCTCCATAGAGGTATGCACTCAGCCCTGTCATGGCTCTAGGCATTGCATGTTCTTGTTGTGGGTTGAGCAATTGCATTAGTCATTTCACATTCCAAATTCCTACCCCATGCCGTATTCCCCAACCCTCTCGCTCTCTCTCCCGCTCTCCTTCACTCAATCCATCGCTCTGCTCACCACTTCCATTTTGCCAGGGCTGGGTAGGGTGTGGCCTGGTTTGGTGGTTTGGGCATACACACTGATGCTATCCTGCAGTACCCTCTCCTTAGAGGAGGAAATGTGACAGAGACTAGACTTTTGACCCGAGGGTTCAAATTAAAGGAGGGGACCTTGCTATATGTACAGTGGGGCAAAAAAGTATTTAGTCAGCCACCAATTGTGCAAGTTCTCCCACTTAAAAAGATGAGAGAGGCCTGTAATTTTCATCATAGGTACACTTCAACTATGACAGACAAAATGAGAAGAAAATCCAGAAAATCACATTGTAGGATTTTTAATGAATTTATTTGCAAATTATGGTGGAAAATAAGTATTTGGTTAATAACAAAAGTTTATCTCAATACTTTGTTATATACCCTTTGTTGGCAATGACAGAGGTCAAACGTTTTCTGTAAGTCTTCACAAGGTTTTCACACACTTGCTGGTATTTTGGCCCATTCCTCCATGCAGATCTCCTCTAGAGCAGTGATGTTTTGGGGCTGTTGCTCGGCAACACAGACTTTCAACTCCCTCCAAAGATTTTCTATGGGGTTGAGATCTGGAGACTGGCTAGGCCACTCCAGGACCTTGAAATGCTTCTTACGAAGCCACTCCTTTGTTGCCCGGGCAGTGTGTTTGGGATCATTGTCATGCTGAAAGACCCAGCCACGTTTCATCTTCAATGCCCTTGCTGATGGTAGGTTTTGTTACTTTGGTCCCAGCTCTCTGCAGGTCATTCACTAGGTCCCCCCGTGTGGTTTTGGGATTTTTGACCCCACGGGGTGAGATCTTGTGTGGAGCCCCAGATCGAGGGAGATTATCAGTGGTCTTGTATGTCTTCCATTTCCTAATAATTGCTCCCACAGTTGATTTCTTCAAACCAAGCTGCTTACCTATTGCAGATTCAAGTCTTCCCAGCCTGGTGCAGGTCTACAATTTTGTTTCTGGTGTCCTTTGACAGCTCTTTGGTCTTGGCTATAGTTGAGTTTCGAGTGTGACTGTTTGAGGTTGTGGACAGGTGTCTTTTATACTGATAACAAGTTCAAACAGGTGCCATTAATACAGGTAACGAGTGGAGGACAGAGAGCCTCTGAAAGAAGAATTGACAGGTCTGTGAGAGCCAGAAATCTTGCTTGTTTGTAGGTGACCAAATACTTATTTTCCACCATAATTTGCAAATAAATTCATAAAAAATCCTACAATGTGATTTTCTGGATATTTTTTTTCTCATTTTGTCTGTCATAGTTGAAGTGTACCTATGATGAAAATTACAGGCCTCTCTCATCTTTTTAAGTGGGAGAACTTGCACAATTGGTGGCTGACTAAATACCTTTTTGCCCCACTGTATGTATGTATCCTGGAGCAAGGTACCTAGCTACCTAACCCACTATGCTCCAGTTAACATCTGTTGTACTTGTACAAATAAGTAATGTATAATCCTGAAAGCTGTGTATGTTGCTGTGGTTAAGGGCATTCGCTAAGCAACGCAAATGTATCATACAAATACATGAATCAAAATGTCCAGGCTCAGAGCTCAATTCATCTTCATCCATCAGAGCATGACACATTTCCACAGCCCAGCCCAGCATAGTCACCGCCCACTGAACCCGGCCAACAGAGACACAGGGCGGATAGTGTTACTGCCACCGTCACCCTACATTGTGTATGTCATTCACGCCTCTGTTGTGTTTCAGGATGACAGTGAAGAGTTCGAGCACATCCAGCCTTCCTGGCCAGCCTCACACACTCGCACATGAACACTGGGACTATAAACACACACGAACACCACTCTCATTATGCTAACCACAGGTGCACACACACACACATATGCAAAAACAATTATCTTCCCTCACCTTGCTGTTTTCAGTCTGCACATAGAAATACAATCACACACACGTGTATGTTTACCCCCCCCCCCCATTCTGAAGCTCCCCAGACTCCCAACTCTGAGCTGCCTCAGTCCTGTCCCTGGGGGCTTGTGCGTGAGAAGATGGTAGTGGACTCAGCAGCCCCCTCCACTCAGGGCAGTGGGGGAAATGAAGGCTTTAGGAGTTCATTATAAAACAACAACAGCAGCAGCAGCAGCAGGAGATCAGCCTCCTGGGCTCCAAACGACCCCCGTCTCATCCTTCCATCGACTCTCTTTATGTTTCTCGCCATATCTCTCTTTCTCCCCTTTCTCCCCTCTTTCACCTCCTTCCGTCTTGTTCTTGCTTTCCCGTCCTTTCTCTCTCCCTCTTCACCCCCCTCTTATTGTAAAGCAATTATATGTAATAAAGGTAAATATTGATAAACAGTCATTATGTGGCGTCATATATGAGCTAGCAGTCTGCTTGTGTCAACCTGTGACCTGTTGGATGTTTTAATAGAGCAGAGCTCATTATGTTGGAGCAGAGAATGCTCATGTCTAATCACTGTGATCGGAGATAAACATCAAAAGCTCCAGGACACGACACAGTCTGTAAATGTAGCAATATCTCAAACAATAAGCCTTTGTGTGATTTGGTTCCCAGTGGAGAGCCTTCTCTCACAGGTACGAATATTTCATTTCTAATCATTAGCGTTCGATATGACCTTTTACCCTTTGAGGGGCGCACTGTATATTGAGGTCAAAGGGGGAAAAAACATTCTGCAGACAACATTCTTCTACAT
Source organism: Oncorhynchus nerka (assembly GCF_034236695.1). NCBI lineage: Eukaryota > Metazoa > Chordata > Actinopteri > Salmoniformes > Salmonidae > Oncorhynchus > Oncorhynchus nerka. Next base: position 25,032,892 of record NC_088416.1, on the reverse strand, counting down.
CATCGTCTTGGACATCATCATCATTATTGTTGTCATCATGGCTGGCCTGTTGTGCCAGAGGCAGAACACCTGTATGTGCGTGCTGCTCTCCTCCCCCTGCATGTGTTGGGCAGTTGGTGGTTGAGAGTGATGCACTGAGACCACAGTCCTTTCAGATGAAAAGGAGGGCAGAGCAGCACAATCAGGAAGTGGTTTTGCTGGAGAGAGACTGCTCGTGTGTGGAGCTCAGGGCAGGTGTTTGGCCGTGGCTTTTGTGACTGTGATTCTGTGATTGGTGTGTGCGCGTGTGTGTGCGTGCGAGAGAGAGAGAGAGAGAGAGAGAGAGAGAGAGAAAGCCATACAGAGAAAGGATGACAAATTGATCAGGATGAAAGAAAGAGAAGTTACTGCCACAAGGCTCCCGTACTTTCATTTTAAGATGAGAAAGTAAAATATAGTAACAGGTAACAAGCTTGATCATTACTTATAGTAACTATGAATGGAGACAAAGACATTTTTTTTTACAAATGTATATGTTGATTTATTTGAATTGCTTTTAAATAAGAATATACAGTATGTCAAAATGTAAATCATATTGTTACAGTATACAGATATGACCCAGTTTAAAGGAATTGTACATTGATCTAAAAGTTTGACTTTAGTTTCGTGACAGACACAAGGAACTATTTGCAAGGCAAATAAATCATTATGATAATTGCCCAAAGACCAGATGAGGTAGAGATATATACGATTCCACTGTCTAATATGCTTTGAGCCTGATATCACGTATATCCATGTACATAACTCTATCTCTGCATAAACAAGAAAATAAACACTGGCACAGGGAACTGAAACGATTGTAAAAAATATTGGAAACATACATGGGTACCTAAAAACCCTAGGGGCAGATATGGACCTTCAACCCTAACCCACGGACAGACACAGAGGTCTGGCATGGAGAGCTGGAGGAATGGCGGAGTCAAATACTGCTATTTTCTCTGATTGGTAATTGAGAAAACAAGCAGCATGATTGGGCCATTTCAAAGACATTAGCGAACAAAGATGTGCCTGAATTAGACTGTAGAGAAAACGGTTTGATTTGGTCAGGGGAACACACTTGAAAGCACAGCACAGTGCGTGCAGACATGCCCACTTATAAATAAAAAAATAGAGCAAAGTTCTTTACAGTGTCAGCAAAAGAAGATCTTTGCATAGCCGTTTTTAAGGACAGTGTTTGGAGTTTCCCTTAGTTTGAGTGCAATTTCCTTTGCATTTTTCCTTTACTGTATTAACAATGTCAAACATGTAGTATTATCATAGACATTCTCACAAGAGACAACGGGTCTACTTTACCACACAATAACCCTATGACTGCGTTTAGTCATAAATGACATACTAACTCACTGTGATTATAGGCAACCTGTACTAGCATTCCATATTCAGACATCCAGTGATTCAATGGGACTTTTTAAGGTGTGTGGTGGATATCAGTATTGACCCAGATACATTTCTCACCTTAAAGCAAATGAGTAAATTACTACACATAACATAGCCAACATAAGTGCTTTATTTTTCTATTATCAATGAATGAACCCTTAGACTGCTCTCACAGCAAACAAAGAGACCAGCAAACAGCAAATGAGACGTCAAGAGGCTCTAGATTCCTTTCTGGCATTTTCTGCCACTTTGGAAATACTCTAAATCTTGATTTAAGCACTACAGCATAGTAGCAGTAAGACAAACGGACTAAGAAAACCGACCGACAAGAGGACAGGACCAATGGAACTGTCAGGGCTCCCACAGAGATGATGTTGCCAAACAATGATGGTGACCTACTGTCCATTCCAGTACCTTGTGAAGAGCCCATTCCCTGCCCATAACTGTCCAGCAAGGCAACCCTCTCTCCCTCTCACTTAAGGTCTGTGATGTCAGTGCATTCAGTAAGAGCAAAGCAGAAAGTGGTCTTGATACTGCCTCCTCTGAGGAGACAACGCATGTTCGATTCCAACAAGTGGCAAACTACCAACAACATTATGACCTCGTTCCATTTCCATGCTTCCCAAAACAGTTCTCAGTTCAAAACAGGCATTTGTAAGGGTATGTTTAAAAGTCAAACCCTTTAATTTATCAAGAGTAATGTCTGAGTGGTTCTAGTCCTGCCATTTTGAATGTTCTCGTTTTCTTCTCCCCATCTTTTTCTCTTTTTGTCTCCATCTCTCCCCCTTTTCAGGTATGTTTGCAGGTGTACACTTCCTCCTCCCTGACACAGGTCTGGCACTCTACATGGCAGCACCAGCGCACCTGGCAGTGGCAAGAGAGGGTGGTGAGGTGCATGGCCGTGTTGTAGCCGCGCCCGCAGCAAAGGCTCTGGCAGCTGGTGTCCTTGGCACAGGAGCGTCCGGCCGTGCCGGGAGAGTAGCGTGACGGCCTGCAGAAGCTGGGGGAGTCCTCCAGGAACACCAGGTCGGTGGAGCGGTGGCTCTGGCCGTGGCGACGCGGCCCCGCCAGCTCCGTCTCTCCGGTGGCCTCGTTGGTGACGCTCAGCACACGCACGGCCGTGTCGTAGCGGAACTTGAGCAGCCGCCCGGTGTCGTGGAACGGGGACAGCTGCTTCCAGCAGGTCCGCACGGCACAGGAACCGGAGACGCCGTGACACTTACAGGTAGTCTTCAGGCCACTCTTCACTGCCTGAAAGGGAAGGGGGGAGTGAGATGTCAGTTTCTTCAGTCTGATTCATTAACTGGGCTCTTATCTTCGGTGCCTATCTAGACAGACGGAACCAGTTTCCTGCAGGGTGGGTTGGTGGGGCGGGGGTCAGATGGTATGGGGCTAGTCATCCTTTAGTTTAGCTCAGTATGAACGGTTGAGATGATGGATTAGGGAGACTGTTCGGCATGCAGTATTTCATTCACCTGACGTCTCGCATTGAGACAGCGCCTGCGGATTCGTTTTTTCAATGTGTTGAAACTAGCTCTTTCTCGCTGCTTCTCTCCTCTCTCTCTCCTATGAAGCCTGAGGCATTAAAGACAGGCATCACAGACAGACAGCAGAATCTTTCCACCCTGTCCTTTGCGTGTGTGTGTGCACGGAAAACGATCATGAGAGCTTAAAAAGCTGAAACAGTTAGAGAGTTTGGGTTAGCGGCCAAAGGATGCCTTGTTCAAAAGTTCACTGAGCTTGGTGGTGGTGGGGTGGGGGTACCAGCGCTGAGGCACTCAGCCAGAGAGACTCTAACTGGGTGGGGGCCAGAGACAGGTCATGCGGCATGGGGGTCATCCTTACGGGGAGGGGGAGACCCAGGGGCTACTTCAGGGTTGAAGAGTTCTGCCGAGTTCCGCCCTACGCAGGTATGAACCCCTCAGGGGCATCTCAGAACATTACTGAGGGATGAGGGTTAGAGGGGGGTGTTGTGAAAAAAACAACCACCTCCGGGTCTCTACTGAGCCGGATAGGTGGAAGATGAGGAAAACACCACACTCAATAAAGATAAGATAGACTACTTCAGTTCATCCTGTTGTTTGTATCTCTCTCTCTCTCCCTCTGAATGGCCTGCTGCCTCTGGTGAAAGGTAAGGGGGAAGAGCCTTGGGGCTGGCTGTTTCTAAGCTACACACACAAATACACACATAGTGGTTACCGTATGAACATTATGTGGGTTTATAGAGAAGAGCACAGTTCAGCGCCATACAGTATGTGGAAAAAAATGCTTGCTCGTATATTAAAGGAGGCAACAGTTATAATTGTTCTCTCTGACGGGAGACCTTTAATTTGCTGTGGGCCCGCACAGCAAGCTTTATCATGCCTGCCTTGGAACACCTGGCTCCAGGGATCTGACAGCAGTCTGTCTCCTCTCCTATCCCTGGTACTTGTTGCCTCCTTCAGCCTCGACCAGCCCAGGCCCAGTAGCTATCTATCCACCAGGGCTACAGGAAGGGAGACACCATGCAGGGGGAGTGGACAACTGGCACTGGATGAGATATATGGGCAAGGAGTCTGGTAAAGTCACACAGTCCCTGCTGCCTCTGTTGTAAGAGTTCATTGTATGATGAGCAGTGTTGGGTTTGTCTTCTGTTGGTGGGTCTAAAATCGAGCTGTTATTGGCTGATATATTTATGATGCCATCCTGAGTTTGGGAGGAAACTACTCCCCACTGGCATAGGCTAATATACCTTCTATTTTGAAAAAAAAAAGAACTTAAGCCACAGTAGTGTCACTCACAAATGCTTAATGGGCTTCTTGTTGTATTGCTTGAGCTTATGCACATGTCAACACTCACTCACCCGGATTCCAACGTTAATGTTGTGGGAGTCGATCTGTGCCCTCAGGTCTTTGCTGACCCTCTTCTGGCCCAAGAACTTCTTGAGAAATTTGGTGCTGTATTTCAAGTTGTCACCGCAGACCCCCCACTGCCATGCCTCGCGATGCTGTATTCCTGGGGAGTCATCGCACGTGCACCTCTCCATTCGGCCTGAGCTGCAAGCCTTTGCTAGTGCGTGGGACAATGCCGCTGAAGACACCGCAAGAAGAAAGGCCGTCTCCTTGAAGCCTGGAATAGACAAATGACATCAACAATTAATAATAGTCTACAATAAAAAATTGTTTTATATATTTGTTTACTCCTCGTACATTGGCTAGACCCAAACATGCAAAGACTAGACTATCATCCAAGCTCATGAGATACATATTTTGGTTACATTCTACTCCCATGTTTCTACTCCAGTGTTCCATTTAAAGAGTTGTGTCATGATTTCGCACTGTTATTTGCTTAGCCCAGAGACATCGCTATGATGTATTTTAACCCAATTAATTCTTATTTTGACTAGGAAGGATTTATTTCTCAGATGAAAGTGAGTAATCACGGCGCCCTTTTTCTCTGGTAACTGGGCGGTTTGGGGAGATATAAATAACCACTCGTCCCTCGTAGGCCCCGCCGCACTGGGCTTTTTGGCTCTTCAGCCCTTAATTAACTCCATGCTGACCTGTTCATGGCTCTTCGTGCTGATAGCATAACCGTGCTCTGAAATTATTTTATAAGTGGTGGAGCGTTAGCCGCTGACTTTTTCGTAGGCTATAGACTAGAGTTTAGCCTGGCTCTTTATTTTGAGATCACTCAACTACCCCACAACAGTCAATTTATCAATTCAATATACATACATTTTCAATCAATTGCATTATTGCACTTGAGAAATCATTTGCTTCATCAAGTAGTAATTTGACCCTTACGATATTCACAACACAACAGCAGTCTAGGCTATTAGGCCTACATGTTTACATGCTTCCCATGATGCGTCCCTCCAGATGGAAATCTTTCCCTCATATCTCTCTGTGTGTAAATACATGGAACTCTATGAATTGATGACATATTATTGCACCTCTTTTCAGAAGACTCCCGCGGCCGTCCAAGCTACAGTTCCAGCGCTCGTTCCGGAATTGATAACGGCACTCCAAGAGGCTGAGGCGCACTGATTCACGCAGCGTCTCGGCCAAACCCGGCTCGCGGCGGCACATTCGTTTCTGCCTACGGGTCAGGGTCATCTGCTCGCATTGTTTTAGGTGAGCTTTTCCCGTTGGGGGTTCATTGGAGAACGGGGCAGGCAAAAAGACCAAGGGCTCTCGGCCTGTCAGCCTTTCAAAGGAGACAAATGTATACATTCAGTGCAGTATAATTATCACTGACGTTACCAAATTCAAAAGGAACATGTCATATGAATAATCTTATCAAGAGAATATAAATATGTAGACCTATAAATAATAACCTGGGAATAAAGAAAACATGTTGTTCGAGAGTAATTTCTATAACATGTGTTCATAACAATTACATTTTGTTTATAGAGCCATAGCCTATAAATCGAAACAATATGTATAGTTTTTGCTGACTCTACAAGCTTTTAACAACACACTACACATAGGCATACGCGCAATTATGTATAAACGTAGTCATATCAAAATGTGGCACATATCGGCCTATATTTGACTTCGTCTGTCCTACCCACATGTGCCCAATAAAACCACACAATAATGCTAAAAAAGAAAACGGAGTGTAGGATTCTAATTTTAAAATGAAATATTAAAACAAATCTGTTTATGCATGCAAATGAGCTCCCTCATACAAATGTCGACTATTGCCAAAAAGTGAGAGAATTGAGGTGGTGCCAAACTCGAGAGGTCAGGAGACCGTGAGAAACCATTCACACTCACAGCAAGTCATAGATTATACAAAGGCTATCTTAAATATTCAAATATTCTGCTCTGAGACTTATTTGGCAAATTAATAATCATCAAGATGTGGTATCATAAGGATGTAGGCCTATTTGAAAAATTGTCACACAGCCTTGTAAACTAGTCTACTTTGTTTACTTTTAGATAGCAGAAAAATGCAATCAGAAATCATCTCTGTGGACTTGAACATCCAAACAAGTCAACATTTACAGTAAGGTCTCGTGCGTAATTGCGCACGATAGTCATGGAACGCTGGGCTTCCATCATATAAGCAGGCTATGTACGTCGCATCACATGCATTATTTCCTACCGACATCGATCTGCTGTATATGTTAGAAGCAAGGAAAATACAATACAACTGCAGAGACATAACAGTAAAGGAGTTGTGGCTGACCCAAAATATGCTGCAGTGTGCGAGAGGAGGATGCAGAGCTCAATGAGTCGCAGTAGGCAGGCGGTCCTTGGGAGCCTAAAGCACATGATGACGGGTCGACGCTGCTCTTCATCTCGCTGATTCTGCACTGGGAAAGTCTGTGCCGTCTGGCAGGCTCACCTCCTAAGTGGCCCACACAAACTTCGGTCCACTGCGGCAGGCGCGGTCCCAAGGGAGGCAAGGCCTCTGGGGAGCGCATCATCGTGCCACACGCCCATTGGATTCCCTTGTCGTCCCACCCCAACCATTGAAACGCCCCACACTTAGATGGAAGTGACAGGTCGGAAATCTACCTGTCTGTGATGAGCATTCGCCTGGGTTTTGTCATTATCGTGCCTCATATTCAAACGTGCTGGTGCATTTTCATTCTACCCACTGACAGATCTACTGTGCCATGTGGATATGGATGTGTGGATACACCAGTGGCAAGTGTATGGGCATATACCAGAATAACTATAGGCTATAGGATGTGGCTGGCTATAGAATGACTATAACCGAGTGTGCTCCTTTAAGAAGTTCTGTGGCTGCCTGAGAAGGTAGACATAGCCTACAAATACAAAGATGCAGATACACTTGTTATAGCAAAAATGGATCTTGGTTTATAGGCATAGGATTCCATAGGCATATATTAAGCAATATATACTTTTATACAGTTGAATCTCCACCATCACTTGCTGACTATTTTCCATTGCCAGCAAAGACTCGCTGATGGTCTGTCTCCTTCTTCATAATTCTATTTTCATTTTGATCATAATGTTTACAAACCACCAAGGCTCCAATCTAATTTTCCCTACCTAACCGTGTTTTTTCTTTGATTCTTACTTACTGTTTCATAGCAGTAGGGAAAAACGTCTATAAATACGTTTTTGTACTCAACTGGATAAGATCTTTATTTTGTAATACGTGGGCACTTGACCAAACACCTGCAAGGAGAAGGAACACATTGTGGGTTAGACAGCCCTAGACAACACACAAACTAATGACTAGTGGCATGCCCACTGCCTAGTCACGGTGAATAATACTGTACAAAAACACATACAAACATCAACAATAAGCTTTTATTTTAATGCATTGCATCTCAAGGCTTATACCCCCTAATTAAAGGATATTCTGTGCTTCATGAGACCTGTAGATATATCTGCCTACCACCCATGATGTCTCAGTCCATAAGCCATTTTCATATCAAATCCCTTTTGTTCACTTCATGTCCAACAGCAACAACTCTGGTTTACAATTACCATGTGGATGAATGGGTAATCAAAGATCTAGTTGTCTGCTCAGTGCTGCACCTGCATAACTGAGGGGATCCGGACAACCACTTGAATTAGCTAACCATGAGCACAAACACATGAAAGGTGGACAAACTTCCACCTGATGATATTGCACTCACATAGGCCTATGCCTAGAATTTCAGAGTGATTGATTTATGGAAAGGAAACAAGTAAACGGAAACTATTGGCTTTGATTTATTGGGACATTATGACGCAGCATGGAGACGGCCCCATCTAGTGGATTTAATATGAACAACACTCATTGTGAGCCTTTAACGATGACCCCCAACAACCTTGATGAACGCTTGAACCCTGATGCACCTTGAACCTTGCAACCCACTTCTCCCCTCTGCCCACCTCCAGGGGCCCCCCAACTCCAGGTTACCTACCTGTTGGCCCTATAGACCTAGCTGTCATTGTAGACCTTGCATGTTAGTGTTGGCCATAGAGATCCCATTAAATTACTTAATTTGTATTCTAATTCCTATTTCTATGGTGTTGGCTCAGACTCGTTCAGTCTGTTTAAAAGATGAATGACAGAAACAGGCTGGAATTCTTTGATCAGAAATGTAAATTGTAGGCTGTTGTTTATTGATTGAGATGATAACCTCTATGACATTATAGGCAAGTGGCCTAGCCATAAGGCAGGACTTGCTTGCCATATATAATGTAAGGCTATACACACCCATGGTCCTTTATTTTCCGGACGTTTTTTTCAATTCTTCTGGTTTGAACAATTCAACCGGTTTGTTTTGTTTGCTATCCTCCCCAATGATAATGAGTTGGGCCAGTGGCAAATTTCTCCAGTCTCCATTGAAGCCGGAAACAGGGGGCGGGGAAGAGGCGGGGATGCTTGATCTTACGGGAAGCTTGACTGGTCTTTCAGTTTGTAGGGCAAACTGGAGGAGGGCCTTTTGTAAATCTCCGCCCTCAACATTAAATGTTGTTGCATCGATTGGTCCGCAGCACAGCAAGGTAATTTTTGTGACTTGCATGGATAACATGATTGGTGAAGATTTTACGATGTGCAACGTCCATGACGCGGCTTTCTTGACACTTGTGAAAGACGCCATTTTGTTGTTAGCGGTGAATAGGAGCGTAAAAGAAAGATCGAGAAACCGCCACTAAAAGGTAAAACATGTATTCAACGTAGCAATATAATATGTAATTTATAGTATTTGTTTTTTTTTCATGGATCTGGAATGCAAACGATTGCTTATTTGCTTTCGGGTTGACCGCAAGCTTTTTTAACAGCGAATCCCCCTGCGTAGACTCAAACCAAACTAGGATCATCTGCCGTCAATAGCTAGTTAACGTTAGCTAGCTCGCCCGGCATTATATTCTCACGACCTGTAAAAGTCGTGAGCATTATTCCGCTAACTTTACTGAAATTGTGTCTGTAAGTATTCGCTGGTCATTGTGATTGGACATTCAGCTTCCTCCTATTTTGAGTCATTATGTCGAGCCGCTTCGCTTGCTTGCGCTAGCTAACGATGTAAGCACAATTAACCTTAGCTAGCTAGCTACGCCTATTTTCTGACTGCGTAACGTTAATTTACGTGGATTGAGATTTGAGTCGTCCGCCGCTTAACTAGCTAACCAACGTTAAACATGTCTCTAAATTAATGTAGTTATCTTACCCTTTAACCCACAGGCTGGTTAACTTGGTCGTAGTGGTCTCTATGGCCATCTAGCTGGGTAACTAAACGGTGCCGGGAAGCTTTAGCTAGCGTAACTGTTGGTACTCTATGGTTAAAGATTTGGTTTTGGAAACTTGTCAGTGTCTTCAAACTGAACGGGTCACATGGTTAGTCACTAGCTAGTGTGTTACAAATTAATGTAGCTAACTAGCTAAACCCTTATGTTAGACCTAAGTCATTTTAATGGACAGACAACTGAAGCAAAATAGTGTGTGAGATACATACAACGCTACACTCATTTTAGTGTTCTTTATGACTGTGACACCCATGTCTGTCTTCCATACATTTCCATTTTCCAACATTGAGTTCTCTAGGAATCTCTGGCAGATGTTCCCCCTTTGTTCAGGTCCTGATGAGGGGCTGATCAAACAACCAGTGTAGCAGGATAACCCCAGCATGCTTGACGCTTCAACTTTCCCTTATGGAAAAACATTGTTAGACTTAAAAGAAAAATGTCCACTACTTGCCTGTCCAACCAGAAAATGAGCCCCCACGATGCCCCTAGTGTTCCCTCAATATTAATGTGTTGCTGAAAATGTTTTTCAAAGATTGTTCAGGACAAGCGCAAAAAGTCCCGTCTGCCATATTTGAATTCTAGTGACTGTCATAGGGACGATGTGTGTTTTGATAGATTAACACGGACAGTCGATGCACCCCAAAAAGACTCCACCTCAGGCAGCCTTTATCACATGCATACTGTGATAAGTTCACTTAACTACTCTCTGATGACTTGCTGCTGGCTTCCCATACCCCTCCCCTATCATTCCTGTTTTCTCTGAGGATGATGCATTCTGAGTACTTCCTCTTTGCTTTAGTTGAGGAGCAGGGTGGACAATCCTGATTCAAATGAGCTGCCATTGTTGTGATGTCATTGTTAGAAATCTGCAAGCTATGAGCTTCTCTAGTTCTGAAACTTCCCTCTATGGAATATCTGTTGGCTAGAGCTAGAGTCGTTGTCACATACTGAATCCAGGAAGGCACTTTGTGAAACTGACAACTCCCTGTGTTCATGATGTTAGAACTCAAATCACACCCCTCCTAGCTTTTGTTTGCCTACAGTCGTTGTATAGTTTATTTCAGAAGTGCTAGGGCATGTGTCATATGTAAATGGCTTTAGCATGTTTCCACCAAAGAACACCTTTATGAATTATGTTAATTTCTATACCATTTGCCACAATTGTCTTGAAGGAGTGTAATAATACTGTGTTGGTGTTATGCTATCATTTGTAGGCATGTGTTACTAGGAGGTGTTTTGCACAAGATCAGAGTTGTGTAGCAAAATGTTCCATTATTTTAGAAGTCGTTTGTGTCTTTTGGAGAAAGACCTGAGTGTTCAATAGCCTGTTTTTGGTATGACAGGATCATTATTTCCCTGTCTCTCTCCTGGTTAATTCAGCAGTGTGTCTCTGCTTACAGGTGTGTTGTTACCTCTCCCATATCCAGCCTCCAGTACTCTGGTTCCTCTGAGCGCTGACCTATATTCGCCACATCACTGGCCTCATTGTGTGCTTTTCCTTGAGCTCAGCCTGCATATGCTCTTCGTTTCACCAACAACACCTGTATGTTGTTTTTTTTATAATGCGGTCCCATCGTCCCCTACTCTTGTCCAGTTTCTATTAAGACCGCTAACTTGTCTCAAATATGAATCTGTTTTTGTCATGGTGTTTAGGATACACTATTTTTCTGATGTAGTGAGCCTGTTTCATCATAGGCCGTGTCTTAAATCACATGATTCTGCGATGTGCTTGGCAACATATTGAATAATAGGATGGATTGTTATTGCAACGAATATGCCTGATTTAAAAATGAAAGTCAACAATTGATACGTTTGTGGGTCATTCCATGAGTGCCTTTTGCGACCCTTCGATAATTTAATTAGAAATTGTGCACCAATATTGTATTTTAAAAGCCTGTTATATTAAATGCCCTTTAATATTTATAGACAACATGGAGAATTCAAATCTACTAAAGTGCCAAAATGCAGCATTTTGACGTCGCTCTGTCAACTCTCACTTATGACAATTCTAACCCACTTAATCCCTAAATGTCTTCATGGTTCAGCATCATTGTAAAGCCCTAGTCATTTTGGCTAGACAGTTATTTCTGAAGATGATTATTTATGTGATGTGATTAATTTAACTATGTCCCTCAACCCTGTTATGTGAAATTAACTCTCTTTTTAATATGGTGACACTGTCTTTTAAAATATTGAACATTTAATAGTAATATCTTTTTGGCAATTTTGTGGTGCAAAACTGAGTGGGTCGAGCATAACATGTCAACCCTGTTACCCATAGACTACAAATGTTGTAACAATGTATTTTTTTGTGTGAAGCTTGCATTCAATTGCCCCTCCTGGTTGCACACACGTTTCTGTGACAGTTTCCCTGTCATAAGTGGATTTTTTTTTTTCACCTTTATTTAATTAGGCAAGTCAGTTAACCTTTCTATAGCGGAACCCTCAACAACATTCCGCTGAAAAGGCAGCGTGCGAAATTCAATTATTATTATTTTTTTGAAATATGTAACTTTCACACATTAACAAGTCCAATACAGCAAATGAAAGATAAACATCTTGTTAATCTACCCATCGTGTCAGATTTCAAAAATGCTTTACAGCTAAAGCACAACATATGATTATGTTAGGTCAGAGTCAAGTCACAAAAACACACAGTCATTCAAAGATAGGACACACAAAAAGCAGAAATATAGATTAAATTAATCACTAACCTTTGATCTTCATCAGATGACACTCATAGAACATCATGTTACACAATGCATGTATGTTTTGTTCGATAATGTGCATATTTATATCCGAAAATCTCAGTTTATATTGGCGCGTTACGTGCAGTAATGTTTTGATTCCAAAACATTGGTGTTTTTTCAGAAATACTCATAATAAACATTGATAAAAGATGCAAGTGTTATTCACAGAATCAAAGACTTAACCTCTATTCAACCGCTGTGTCAATTTCGAAAAAGCATAATCTGAGAACGGCGCTCAGAACCCAAAACAGCCAGACGAACATCCTCCGTTTTAGCATCAGTAGATGCTAGAAAAAACACCAAATATTCACTTACCTTTGATCTTCATCAGAAGGCACTTCCAGGAATCCCAGTTCCACAATAAATGACTGATTTGTTCCATAAAGCCCATAATTTAGCCACTTGTTAGCGTGTTCAGCCCAGTAATCCAGGCGTGAGCACTTCCTCCAGACAAAAACTCTAAGTTCCGTTACAGTCCATAGAAACAAGTCAAATCATGTATACAATCAATCTTTAAGATGTTTTTAACATAAATCATCAATAAGGTTCCAACCGGAGAATTTCATTGTCTGAAGAAAAGCATTGGAACGCCCGCGTCATGAGACCGAGGCTCTCTGCCAGACCACTCACGCAAAGAGCCCCTCTATAGTAGAATCCTCAACCCAGTTTCTAAAGACGGTGACATCTAGGGGAAGCCCTAGGAAGTGCATCCTCATTCATATCTCACTGAGATTTCAATAGGCATTGTTTTGAAAATCGATTTCTCACTTCCTGTTTGGATTCTTTCTCAGGTTTTTGCCTGCCATATGAGTTCTGTTATACTCACAGACATCATTCAAACAGTTTTAGAAACTTCAGAGTGTTTATTCAATACTAATAATAATATGCATATATTAGCATCTGGGACAGAGTAGGAGGCAGTTCAATCTGGGCACGCTATTCATCCAAAAGTGAAAATGCTGCCCCCTATCCCAAAAAGGTTAAGAACAAATTCAAATGTTCAATGACAGCCTAGGAACAGTGGGTTAACTGCCTTGTTCAGGGGCAGAACGATTTCTTTTACCTTGTCAGCTCGGGGATTTGATCTTGCAACCTTTCAGTTACTAGTCCAACACTCTAACCACTAGGCCTGCCACCCCAAATGTTATGGTTGATGTAAGAAGAAATCATCAACCCTGTTACTTTATATTTGCACTAAGTTAGGCACTGCTTATAAAAACAAAATGTACCTCTTGAGAGGATTTTTATTTGTATTTTTTCATGAAGTTGAAATTGTGAAAGTTACACTTCTCAAAAGGCACCAAATTGGTGGAAAGACTTGTGTACATTTAGAAACACATTTCAACAGTGAGAAAGTTATGTTAAAAAAAACATGAATTAGTTATATGGTGTTGTTAGACATATATGTAGGCTTCTATTTGGGACTGACTGGGCTATTGCATTCTAATCGTTGTGGCTGCTGTTACAGAGCCGGTTTGTGTTCTTGCTTGGTGGGTGTTGGGCAATAGGTGTTCAGGTGGCGCTATGTTGTAACCAGCCTCTACCTCTGGATCATGTCTCTGGTCAGTGCTCTGCCAGTCATGTGATCCACTTCTCTGCTCCCGGCTATGGGTAAACAGTTGCCTGCCACTCAGAACAACACTGACCTGCAGCCCCATCGGCCAAGTCCTGCTCGTGTGTGGTGTGAGACTCAGAGGCGCCGCTGTGGGGGCCCATTGTTAACACGCAAAATAAACACAGACAGCGACTGAATGCTTTTCTCAGCACTTTTTCTCCCCCTCATGAATTTACTCTCCGTGGTTACCCTTTATCAGAGATAAGGAAGCTTAGCCTGACATTATTACCCTCACAGGTCAAAAATCATAATGAAATTACCAAGGATGGGAACCAGTATATACATTTATAAATGGATTCATAAAAAATGTTGTTTTACACCGATCCCACACCACCCACGTATGCGGGAGCTGTGCAGAATATTTTAACGTTAATGAATCATTTCATCCACACTGCTCACATACGTCAGCAAGCGTTTGTGTTACCGAACACGTGGACACACATATACACGAACGGTTTAGCCCGGTGATAAGCACAATGAATGTTGTACCACTACTAGCTTGACCGTTTTGGTTTCTCTCTCCCTTCCTCCAGATTATCCAAGATGGGGAACATGTTTGCAGGCCTGTTTAAGAATCTCTTTGGTAAAAAAGAGATGCGGATTCTGATGGTGGGGCTGGACGCTGCCGGCAAGACCACCATCCTGTACAAGCTCAAACTGGGAGAGATCGTCACCACAATCCCTACCATCGGTGAGTAGCTTAGCCTTATCCCTTTTACCCCTTCTCATCACACACTCCTCACCTAGGTACAAAACCCTCTTGAAATGCTCCCCAATACCTTGCTCCATGTGATTTTCATGAGGGCTAGGCTCCCGTTTGTTTAGTCGTAGGGGAGTGGAAATTAATGTCATACGTACAGCCATGTACTGCCTCTGTCCCCATCTCATCCGAACCCTGATCACTGCCCACATGCCCAGAGTAGCTGCCTGCATCAGCTGCAGAGCTCCCGCAGGCAGGCAACATCCTGCAATGTGGCTGTTGTCATAGGGATTAAGTGACTTTTAAATATAGGAATGAATGGAGCTCAACAGCCCCCCCCCCAAAAATTTTTTTTTGCATTATATGAATGTAACACAAGGCTGATGACATTACATATTCCAGTAGATGTTCATTCACTTTGCATATTTTATTCAAATATACATTTTAATTTGCAGCTACATTTGAGCAAAGACATTTCATGCAGGTATGTGTGTTAAAGGAGTGATTTAGCTTGCCTGTTTGGGATTGCTGATATGTCATCTCACACAGCCTCTTGGAATGTTAGTGTCTTAGGTTTCTGACAAAACTGATCTCTCTCGCTTTCTCAGGTTTTAACGTTGAGACGGTAGAATACAAGAACATCAGCTTCACTGTGTGGGATGTGGGCGGTCAGGACAAGATCAGGCCTCTGTGGCGGCACTACTTCCAGAACACCCAAGGTGAGTGGACACTTTCACCAGACCCCCCTCAGCACCATCTTCACTATTTCTGACTTTTTGAGTCAAGACTGTCCCAGGTAAATGTTTTTGTTTTCCTCACCCTCCATCCTTTCTCTCCCTTTGCTTCTCTCAGGTCTAATCTTTGTGGTGGACAGTAACGATAGGGAGAGAGTGAACGAGGCGCGGGAGGAGCTGACAAGGATGCTGGCTGAGGATGAGCTGAGGGACGCTGTGCTTCTTGTGTTCGCTAACAAACAGGTGAACTGACTACCTGGGGAGAGACACTAGTGCGCCAGGAAAACAGTTTATTTTACTTGCTACACTGGATATGTAAATTTAGCTTGACGCGTAAAGAGTGGGCCACTTCAATCAAGTTTTCTCGGCGTTAGCTGTGCGTCGAATTCTTTAAAATGGAATCAGAGAGCAATTTTACACTGAGCAGAGCGAGACTAACAGGTGGTCTCTTTTTCAACTAATTTGGTCTTTTAACCAATCAGATCACTAATTGGGAAAAATATCACAATTGGGCTACCTGTGTTAACACAGCCCAAGGCTTCACCAGTAAACTGCATCTGTAATTGGTAGTACAGTATTATTATTCATATGGTTTGCAGATACTAGTAGTTATACTCAAGGTCATACAATGGACTCCCTCTATGCTAAGTAGAGGTCGACCGATTATGATTTTTCAACGCCGATACAGATTATTAGAGGACCCAAAAAAGCCAATGGCGATTAATCAGCCGATTTTTTTATTTATTTATATTTTTTTTATGTATACATTTGTAATAATGACTATTACAACAATACTGAATGAACAATGAACACTTTTATTTTAACTTAATATAATACATAAATTAAATCAATTTAGTCTCGAATAAATAATGAAACATGTTAAATTTGGTTTAAATCATGCAAAAACCCGGTGTTGGAGAAGAAAGTAAATGTGCAGTATGTGCCATGTAAAAATGCTAACGTTTAAGTTCCTTGCGCAGAACATGAGAACACAAAAGCTGGTTGTTCAATATTCCCAGTTCTTTAATATTTCCAGTTTAAGAAGGTTTAGATTATAGTTATTATAGGAATTATGACGCATCAACTATTTCTCTCTACCATTTGTATTTCATATACCTTTGACTATTGGATGTTCTTATTGGCACTTTAGTATTGCCAGCCTAATCTCGGGAGTTGATAGGCTTGAAGTCATAAACAGCGCTGTGCAACAAGCATTGCTAAGAGCTGCTGGCAAACGCAGTAAAGTGCTGTTTGAATGAATGCTTACGAGCCTGCTGCTGCCTACCACTACTCAGTCAGACTACTCTATCAAATCATAGTCTTAATTATAATATAATAAACACAAATATGAGCCTTTGGTCATTAATATTGTAAAATCCGGAAAGTATCATTTCGAAAACAAAACGTTTATTCTTTCAGTGAAACACGGAACCGTTCCGTATTTTATCGAACGGGTGGCAACCCTAAGTCTAAATATTGCTGTTACATTGCACAACCTTCAATGTTATGTCATAATTATGCAACATTTTGGCAAATTAGTTCAGTTCGCAACGAGCCAGGCGGCTCAAACTGTTAGCACTGAATGCAAGAGAAGTGACACAAGTTCCCTAGTTAATATTGCCTGCTAACATGAATTTCTTAACTAAATAGCCAAGTTAAAAAAATATATACTTCTGTGTATTGATTTTAAGAAAGGCATGGATGTTTATGGTTTGGTACATTTGTGCAACAATAGTGCTTTTTTGCTAATGTGCTTTAAATCATCACCCGTTAGGCAAAGTTGAAGTAGGCTGTGATTCGATGATAAATTAACAGGCACCGTGTTGATTATATGCAATGCAGGACAAGCGAGTTCACATAATCACTAGTTTACTAGGTTAAGATTGATTGTTTTTATAAGACAAGTTTAATGCTAGCTGGCAACTTACCTTGGCTCCTTGCAGCCATAAGGTCCTTTTGATGCTGCTCTCGTGTAAGAGGTGGTCAGCCTGTCATGCAGTTTCCTCGTGGATTGCAATGTAATCGGCCATAATCGGGGTCCAAAAAGGCCGAGTACCGATTATGAAAACTTGAAATCGTCCCTATTTAATCGGTCGACCTCTAATACTAAGATGGCTTGTCTGTTGCAGACGCATGTTTTCCTGGGTTAACCCTTTTCTCTCCACTCTTCAGGACCTCCCCAACGCTATGAACGCAGCGGAGATCACAGACAAGCTGGGCCTGCACTCCCTGCGCCAGCGTAACTGGTACATCCAGGCCACCTGCGCTACCAGCGGGGACGGGCTCTACGAGGGCCTCGACTGGCTCTCCAACCAGCTAAAGAACGCAAAATGATCCACCATTCCGCCGTCTGTCTGCGTCTTCGTCTGCGCAGTGTGTTATGGGCGACAGCGCTGGTCCCAGCCCCTCTCTCCTCCCGTCTCTCTCACTCCACCCCCTCCAACCATTGGGGCTTTGACCAGTGATACCCCACATACGCGTGTGTGTGAGAGTGCAAGTGTTTGTGTGGATCTTAATGTGTATGTATGTGTGGGTGCATGTGTGTGAGCCGGGAGTGGGAGCAGCCCTGCTGTGCCTTCAACAGTCACTCTCACCCGTGGAAATGACAGCATGGCTAACTCTAGCGCCCCCCATCCCTCCCCTCCTGCCCCACCCGCAGTGGCTCTTAAGACACCCTGGTTTTCACAAGGCAAAGAAAGACCCGGGATGCTAAGTCTTATGTGTAATCTGAAAAATGAATAAAGTTTATAGATTAAAAAAACAACTTTGATTTTACATCTACTAGTGTTGCGATCTGTCAGACACTCTTGTTAAACTGTTGGTTTGAGACCCCACCATGAAATACATCTCAATGTAACCTGTATCAGGTTGGAAAAAAGACCAATAAAAATAGCTTTTCCATCCTAGATCCTTCTTTGCATTCTTTGGAAAATCATGCTGTTTTGTTCTAGTATGCCCAACTGCATTGTTCTGGCTGTTTTGGGAACACTAGCTAATAAATTATTAGCTAGCATTCAGTCGCTGTCCTAACCCTCAAACATCAATTGAAGCACAACATATTAGTGATGTCACCATGCCCCTCGTCCACTCGTTTCCACCTTAGCCTGAATGATGGTGGTGCTTGATAAGACCTGCAGGACTTTAGGGTCAGTTGTTTGGTAGACATTACTGACTGAAATGACTTGTTACTATTGGTTTCAGTTTATTAGAATGGAGCAATACTTGTCTGCTGGCTCCATGTCACAAAGTTGTTGTTCCAAAAGGTAACCATGGTGACCAGTTGCTGCCCTCTAGGATCAGAAGTGATGGCCTCTATCACGCTGCATCTTTATTGGTGGCTAACACCACTAAGTGATGTTCCTTTCACAGGGCCTTGTGAGATCATTGATAATGTTTTGATTGAGTGAAAGATCCTTACTGCCGGGTATGGAAAACGCAATAAATTGTGTCTGTGTTTGTGTAGTACTATACTACCTATGCTAGGCAGAGGGTCAGTGTAGTTGAGTGTAGCTAGCCACAGCTCTGCTAGTGTACATGGGATTAGTTGGGTGTTTTCAGCACCGTTCCTGTCCACTGGAACAGCGAGGCCTTTTGAGAGTTGCTCCCACTCTGGCTTTCTCCTCATTACATTTTCTGTTGTCTACTTTTTTCCTTTTTATTATATTTTATTTCCATTGTTCTTTTTTGTACAGATGACCTGGTTCCCTTGGTCTAGCATGAGCTGAGGAGCCAGGTGTGCAGTCTTTCAATCAAAATGCTCTAGGATCCTTTGGGTTTGACTTATGAAGGGCTGGTTGTGTTTGGGTTAGCTTTTAGGATGTTTGCTGCAGAGTTGGGCTTTCCTGCAGGGCATGGGGTGGGCCTGATGGGTCACTTCCAGCAGAGCAGGTTGGTGGGAGGAGCTGTAGGAGGATGGGCTCATTGTAATGACTGGAATGGCGTAATTGGAACTGAGTCAAATGTGGTTTCGATATGTTTGATACCGTTCCATTGATTCCATTCCAGACATTACATTAAGCCCCTCCTTTAAGCGCCTTCCGTCAGCCGCCACTGACTTTTAGCTGAGCTAACACGGCACTCTTCTCCAATTCCTCATAGTGCTGTGTTATCAAGCTCTCATGGCATTCAATGCATTACGCTTTACTTTTGTGAACACACACCCTATGCGGGGCTTTCTATGTTGTTTGATCTTTATGTGTTGTCGGGGTTAGTTATCCCGGTTCTGCTGCACAGGTAGAGTCACATCTTCCCCTTCGCTCCATGTGAAACATGACTAGCTTGCACTATAATACAATAGTACTGTAACTAGACCATGGAAGGTTGCCTCATCAACCTCTTTACAACAAGCAGCGGGGGGAAAGCTTGAGCTTTCTGCTCACATCAGCAATGCTCTCATTGACAACTCTCCCCCATCAGCATCGCCATAGCAACTACACCAGCAGACAGTCACCATGTGCAATTTAAGCCGCAGATGTTCTTCACATCAACACGCAGCTTCAAAATGTATACCATAACTGACAGAATGGTTTTCTGTACATCCCATGTATTCCAAAGGCTACTGCGAATTTAGTTGAGAAACCCTTAGTACACTGTACTGTACACACCCCCTGCTGATTGAAGATGACCCTAAGGTCCCAGCCCCACACTGACCTCTTGAGGGAAGGACTGACCTTTACCCTTGTATCTGTGTACAACTGGACAATTAGATCTTTTCTTCTTTTTCTTTTATGAATTGTTCCATAAAATGTTTTCAACAAATGAATAACTCTAATCTAATTTTTGGCCTTTTTCCTGTAATGATATTGTAGAGTTTAGTGCTAAAAGGAAAATCCATTGAATTGAATGATGAGCGTCACTTCCGGCATATGGCAAGTAATTCAAGTGTATATGAACTTCTGGATGAACATTTATTGACAATTTCATTTAGCTACCCTTGTTCAGATGTGAAGCTTTCATTTTGAGATCATTTTCTGTGCAAATGACACAAGGTGTGTCTTAAGGATTTCCCTTTGTTTTTAGCTTGTTTTTAACCCATCTTGTAACATCTGAGAAATGCACTATAATAAAGAGATCTCTATTACAAATCTCTTGTATATTTATTTCATGAAAATATCAAATAGATGCTTAGTTACTGAAACACTAGGCTAAAATAGGCGTAGATACTGAAACACTGGGCTAAAATAGGCTTAGATACTGAAACACTGGGCTAAAATAGGCTTAGATACGGAAACACTGGGCTAAAATAGGCGTAGATACTGAAACACTGGGCTAAAATAGGCTTAGATACGGAAACACTGGGCTAAAATAGGCGAGATACTGAAACACTGGGCTAAAATAGGCTTAGATACGGAAACACTGGGCTAAAATAGGCTTAGATACGGAAACACTGGGCTAAAATCGGCTTAGTTACTGAAACACTGGGTTAAAATAGGCTTAGTTACTGAAACATCAGTTTCACAATTCCATCACAGTAAGAACCTATTCATTACCTTGGAACAGAGATCATATTCAACAAGGGTTCACCTTTAAGGTTTTCAGGCTAACATTAGTGTTTTTGAGTTACATAAATCACAAAGGAATGTCAAGAGCACCTGAGGCAGATTTTCCTAGGCTGCAATTACACGTCTTAGTCACAGTGTGGCACTACGTACAAAATAATAGTATTATGTTTCTCTCTTGTTTCAGAGAATAAGTGGTGCAGCATGCTTTCTCCCACTGACAGAAAACACTTTCATAGCAGGTGGTTCAGGGAGGCTTGGCCTCCAGAGGCTCAGTCTGTCTTTTCCTGTAGTGTCTGCTAGAGAGAACTGGGGTGGTTTTTAGGCCATGTTTGTGTCCCCTCCATGGCAAGGTAAACCACACACATCAATTCTATGCTAGCTTTTGTGTACTTTTTCAGTAAAAAAAAGGTGATTGTTTCACCATCTCATTGTCTCAGGTCCATTGACCCGCCCAGAATTATGGTCAGTAATGCGGTTAGAGCTGGGCGATATATCTGGAATACTGGTATACCGATATGGATTTTTACAATACTGTAACGATATGTTGATACAGTGATAAATAAATTAAAAGTTTTACAAAGTGGACTTCATCACTGTCAATTTGTTCCTAGTTTGGTTGAGTATAAATAGCCTAATCAGAATGGAGAAAGCCCATTATAACCACTTAGAATTCATTTGTTGCCACCCTAGGGTCATAAAAGATATTTAAAACTTGTATCATTCAAAAACATTAAATACTGTTAAATACTGACATAAAAAATAACATGATATGATATTTTGGCTATGTTGCCCACCCCATAATGTGGTTATTCAGGAATAAGTGTAATGACCTCTGGAATTCCCCTGATGAATCAATAATATGTGGCATGTACACTTTGTATCGGTTAACCAGAAGTCAAAAAATGATGCTTTCAAAGAACGCTCGGAGCACTTTCACCTACTTCTGTCATCATTTGACAGGTGATCTATCGCAATATCATTTCTCAATTTCCTCAGACCAGGCTGGGATTGAGTATTAAGCAAGTCAATATCCCAAAGAATGTCCCTGTGTGGAGCTTAGAACAAGCCCTTAGATATACTTGACAGGGGACCATATCCCATTTGCAGTTATATCTTCTGAAGGGGTCCATACGGTTTAGGTGAAGCTCATGCAGACGGTTCATTATCCTCTTTGTTTGGGTTCTCCCCAAATTCTACAAAGGATTCAAGGAATCAGGTCGAGGTATCTGGATTCGATTTAGATTTTTACATGCCCAGTGTTTTTCATTCGGATAAGAAAGCTTCATTTTCTTTCCTTCATCTCATAGAAAGGGAGGATATAACATTGGAAAGGAGTCTTCGGGAATGTTCCTCATATGAAGCGAACGTTATTGGAACCCCCTTGAAGTATAGCGACAATATCAAATGACAATAGAGAGGGATCTCCCCTTGTTTCGCCCTACATCTTGGCTGTCTGATGTACAGGTCATGTGACATGTGACATATTGAAGTCAGTGTGATGGACTAGAGTCTTATCCCCATGCCAACTGACACTTGTCCCCTTGGAAACGTGCCTATCTCACCTGTCATGCATGTAGCAATTTACACCGTTTTCAAGTACCTGCCATTGAGATTGAAAACAAGGTGATGTTGATCACAAAGGAGAGACGGCTTGTTCTTTCCCTTTGTGAGGTGACAGCCACTCAGCAGTAGGAGAGGGTTTGATCACACATACTGCATACTATTTTTGCTCCCATAAAAATTCATATGCATAGGATCTATATCAGTATGCACCTAATGAAGACCATCTGACAGTGGTGCAGCATGTATGGCTTTGTTACTGTCAGAGTCAGAGTCAGAGTCATATCACCATGCAGATATAGTAGCTACAGTGTATATTGGAATCCCCCATAATCCTCTCTTTCTCCTCCAGACCAAATTTCCATGATTTGCTTTTAGTGTACCATCAGGAACTAAAATAGATTATTAGTGTTGATGGACTAATCATGATGATTTAATTTGTCTCTTTGATGTTTGTTGTGGTATTAATACTCTGTGTGTAGCTGGGTAGGGGGTCTGGGAAAGGAAGGGCATTATATTTACATTAGCAGGCACCTGGCTCAATTCTCTCAACAGACGTGGCTGTCATGATTCTAATGACGACACCTGAGAAGTCTCTCCAAAGGAGATCTTGCGATGGTTCAGTATGGCCCTTCCCAAACTCCTCAATAGTTTAACTGTTGACCTTTCCTGACAAGGCCCACATGGGAGAGCTGTTCTGACAGTGAGAGAGAGAAGAGGGTAGAGAGAGACCCCCTATCCCCCAGATGTCCACTTTAATCATATTTATTTATTTAACTAGGCAAGTCAGTTAAGAACAAATTCTTATTTACAATGACGGCCTACCCCAGCCAAACCCTAACCTGGACAGCGCTGGGCCAATTGTGTGCTGCCCTATGGGACTCCCAATCACGGCCGGTTGTGATACAGCCTGGAATCGAACCGGGGTCTGTAGTGATGCCTTTAGCACTGAGATGCAATGCCTTAGACCACTGCGCTGCTCAGAAGCCCAATATATATCTCTACCACGTTCTCCATATTTCTCTGCCATGAAAAATCTCCCATGATTGAGAATCCTCTTTATTCCATCTTTCAGATTGAAATTGGATTGGTTTAGTCAGGTTTTAGGGGAAAGACATTGTAATTAGAGAGGACAGTGGTGTGTCTGTCTGTCTGTCTGTCTGTCTGTCTGTCTGTCTGTCTGTCTGTCTGTCTGTCTGTCCGTCCGTCTGTCTGCATGCGCGTGTGTATGGTAAAACCTGTCTGTCTGTCTGTCTGTCTGTCTGCATGCGCGTGTGAATGGTAAAACCAGTGTGTCTGTCCGTCCGTCCGTCTGTGTCTGTGTGTCTGCATGCGCGTGTGAATGTCTCCCTCCCACCTGAAGGGAGACCAGAGGTAGGTGTTACCTCACACTCAGTGACAGCCCTGTGTTTGAAAAGCCCACTGGCACTACTGAGAGGGAACTCAGAGAGACAGGCTCATCACCTCCTGTAGGGTGCCAAGCAGACTGCAGACTGTCTCCTTTCACATGCACACTACATCCCTCTAACATAAATACCACAGCTTGGGAAAACACCTCAACTGCAATGTTGCTTAGGAAAACACCTCAACTGTAATGTTGCTTAGGAAAACACCTCAACTGTAATGTTGCTTAGGAAAACACCTCAACTGTAATGTTGCTTAGGAAAACACCTCAACTGTAATGTTGCTTAGGAAAACACCTCAACTGTAATGTTGCTTAGGAAAACACCTCAACTGTAATGTTGCTTAGGAAAACCTCTCAACTGTAATGTTGCTTAGGAAAACACCTCAACTGTAATGTTGCTTAGGAAAACACCTCAACTGTAATGTTAATTAGGAAAACCTCTCAACTGTAATGTTGCTTAGGAAAACACCTCAACTGTAATGTTGCTTAGGAAAACACCTCAACTGTAATGTTGCTTAGGAAAACACCTCAACTGTAATGTTGCTTAGGAAAACACCTCAACTGTAATGTTGCTTATGAAAACACCTCAACTGTAATGTTGCTTAGGAAAACACCTCAACTGTAATGTTGCTTAGGAAAACACCTCAACTGTAATGTTGCTTAGGAAAACACCTCAACTGTAATGTTGCTTAGGAAAACACCTCAACTGTAATGCTGCTTAGGAAAACACCTCAACTGTAATGTTGCTTATGAAAACACCTCAACTGTAATGTTGCTTAGGAAAACACCTCAACTGTAATGTTGCTTAGGAAAACACCTCAACTGTAATGTTGCTTAGGAAAACACCTCAACTGTAATGCTGCTTAGGAAAACACCTCAACTGTAATGTTGCTTATGAAAACACCTCAACTGTAATGTTGCTTAGGAAAACACCTCAACTGTAATGTTGCTTAGGAAAACACCTCAACTGTAATGTTGCTTAGGAAAACACCTCAACTGTAATGTTGCTTAGGAAAACACCTCAACTGTAATGTTGCTTAGGAAAACACCTCAACTCTAATGTTGCTTAGGAAAACACCTCAACTGTAATGTTGCTTAGGAAAACCCCTCAACTGTAATGTTAATTAGGAAAACACCTCAACTGTAATGTTGCTTAGGAAAACACCTCAACTGTAATGTTGCTTAGGAAAACACCTCAACTGTAATGTTGCTTAGGAAAACACCTCAACTGTAATGTTGCTTAGGAAAACCCCTCAACTGTAATGTTAATTAGGAAAACACCTCAACTGTAATGTTGCTTAGGAAAACACCTCAACTGTAATGTTGCTTAGGAAAACACCTCAACTGTAATGTTGCTTAGGAAAACACCTCAACTGTAATGTTGCTTAAGAAAACACCTCAACTGTAATGTTGCTTAGGAAAACACCTCAACTGTAATGTTGCTTAGGAAAACCCCTCAACTGTAATGTTAATTAGGAAAACACCTCAACTGTAATGTTGCTTAGGAAAACACCTCAACTGTAATGTTGCTTAGGAAAACACCTCAACTGTAATGTTGCTTATGAAAACACCTCAACTGTAATGTTGCACTGTAACCTAACAAGCACACACTGAATTTGGCTTTACTAGTGTGTGATGATGGGTAATTACCCCTCTCCGCCTTGCTGCTATGTAGAATCTACCCTAAATATGTCAGTGTCTGCTCTTACCACTAGAGGGGAGCAAAGTTCCATTTAGCTCACTGCTGGCCTTCTATTTGGTTTCTGATCTGCACACACACACACACACACACACACACACACACACACACACACACACACACACACACACACACACACACACACACACAGGATTTAAATTAGGGCCATAGTGGAACTGCCTAGCTCGCAGAAATTGATGAGGGCTGAAGATCATGGTGGGTTGATGAGGGCTGAAGATCATGGTGGGTTGATGAGGGCAGAGGATCATGGTGGGTTGATGAGGGCAGAGGATCATGGTGGGTTGATGAGGGCTGAGGATCATGGTGGGTTGATGAGGGCTGAGGAACATGGTGGTTTGATGAGGGCTGAGGATCATGGTGGGTTGATGAGGGCAGGGGATCATGGTGGGTTGATGAGGGCTGAGGAACATGGTGGGTTGATGAGGGCTGAAGATCATGGTGGTTAATGAGGGCAGAGGATCATGGTGGTTAATGAGGGCAGAGGATCATGGTGGGTTGATGAGGGCAGAGGATCATGGTGGTTAATGAGGGCAGAGGATCATGGTGGTTAACGAGGGCAGAGGATCATGGTGGTTAATGAGGGCAGAGGATCATGGTGGTTAATGAGGGCAGAGGATCATGGTGGTTAATGAGGGCAGAGGATCATGGTGGTTAATGAGGGCAGAGGATCATGGTGGTTAATGAGGGCAGAGGATCATGGTGGTTAACGAGGGCAGAGGATCATGGTGGTTAATGAGGGCAGAGGATCATGGTGGTTAATGAAGGCAGATGATCATGGTGGTTAATGAGGGCAGAGGATCATGGTGGGTTGATGAGGGCAGAGGATCATGGTGGTTAATGAGGGCAGAGGATCATGGTGGTTGATGGGGGCAGAGGATCATGGTGGTTGATGGGGGCAGAGGATCATGGTGGGTTGATGAGGGCAGAGGATCATGGTGGTTAATGAGAGCAGAGGATCATGGTGGTTAATGAGGGAAGAGGATCATGGTGGTTGATGGGGGCAGAGGGTCATGGTGGTTGATGGGGGCAGAGGATCATGGTGGTTAACGAGGGCAGAGGATCATGGTGGTTAATGAGGGAAGAGGATCATGGTGGTTGATGGGGGCAGAGGATCATGGTGGTTGATGGGGGCAGAGGATCATGGTGGTTAATGAGAGCAGAGGATCATGGTGGGTTGATGAGAGCAGAGGATCATGGTGGTTAATGAGGGCAGAGGATCATGGTGGTTAATGAGGGCAGAGGATCATGGTGGTTAATGAGGGCAGTGGATCATGGTGGCTAATGAGGGCTGAGGATCATGGTGGTTAATGAGAGCAGAGGATCATGGTGGTTAATGAGGGCAGAGGATCATGGTGGTTAATGAGGGCAGAGGATCATGGTGGTTAATGAGGGCAGAGGATCATGGTGGTTAATGAGGGCAGAGGATCATTGTGCTGGTGATGAGGGCTGAGGATCATGGTGGTTAATGAGGGCAGAGGATCATGGTGGTTAATGAGAGCAGAGGATCATGGTGGTTAATGAGGGCAGAGGATCATGGTGGTTAATGAGGGCAGAGTATCATGGTGGTTAATGAGAGCAGAGGATCATGGTGGTTGATTAGGGCAGATGATCATGGTGGTTAATGAGAGCAGAGGATCATGGTGGTTAATGAGGGCAGAGGATCATGGTGGTTAATGAGGGCAGAGAATCATGGTGGTTGATGAGGGCTGAAGATCATGGTGGTTAATGAGGGCAGAGGATCATGGTGGTTAATGAGAGCTGAAGATCATGGTGGTTAATGAGGGAAGAGGATCATGGTGGTTAATGAGGGCAGAGGATCATGGTGGTTGATGGGGGCAGAGGATCATGGTGGTTGATGGGGGCAGAGGATCATGGTGGTTAATGAGGGCAGAGGATCATGGTGGTTAATGAGAGCAGAGGATCATGGTGGTTAATGAGGGCAGAGGATCATGGTGGTTAATGAGGGCAGAGGATCATGGTGGTTAATGAGAGCAGTGGATCATGGTGGTTAATGAGAGCAGAGGATCATGGTGGTTAATGAGGGCAGAGGATCATGGTGGTTGATGAGGGCTGAGGATCATGGTGGTTAATGAGGGCAGAGGATCATGGTGGTTAATGAGAGCAGAGGATCATGGTGGTTAATGAGGGCAGAGGATCATGGTGGTTAATGAGGGCAGAGGATCATGGTGGTTAATGAGAGCAGTGGATCATGGTGGTTAATGAGAGCAGAGGATCATGGTGGTTAATGAGGGCAGAGGATCATGGTGGTTGATGAGGGCTGAAGATCATGGTGGTTGATGAAGGCTGAAGATCATGGTGGTTGATGAGGGCTGAAGATCATGGTGGTTAATGAGAGCAGAGGATCATGGTGGTTAATGAGGGCAGAGGATCATGGTGGTTGATGAGGGCTGAAGATCATGGTGGTTAATGAGGGCAGAGGATCATGGTGGTTGATGAGGGCTGAAGATCATGGTGGTTAATGAAGGCAGAGGATCATGGTGCTGGTGATGAGGGTCTGCTTATATAAAACGGAGCCCATACTGTGCTAGCTAGACCACTGCTCCATGGTTCTCTCTACAGCATGATTTCAGATGGACAATTCTCCATGGTGGCGTTACCTTGGAAACAGCACCTTACTTATTTATAGAGAGTGGTTGGGCAGACATGGAAAAAGAAAGGAGATCGGGAGACATGGACTCTTTGCCACAGGATGTGTGTGTGGTGATAGTGGGCAGTTTTACATCTTAGTTTTCATGCTATTGTTGAGGGTTGCTTAACGAGGACGCTCTGTCATCGCTAAGGAGACTGACAGAGTCTGTCCGGCTGATTCAATGATTGGTTGATGTGGGTGAGATCTTGCTAGTCACATCTGATGCCTGGAATCCCTTGCTTATGGAGTGTGATTTTAGGAGTGATCTGCTAGTGAAATGCTTTTTGATTGTTCCTTTTGTAACAGTGGATGTTGACCCTATATATGCAAAAAATGATGTATGATAAACATGCAGATGTAAAAAAATATATCTTAGCGTTCACCAAATTCACACGCAGACACACACCAACAAACACACCCCGACAGCTTAACACCGGTAACACACTCTTTCCCTCTCACACATGGCCAAACAGCGGCCGGCTGAACCTGACCTTTAGAAGGAGGTCTCTGCGGAGTGCCTACGTCCAACTTGATCAGAGGCATCACACCCCCAATTTACCGGCACATTAATCCCTTACTGCCCCCCCCCCCCCGAGCACTGATCAGCATACCAACCCAGGGGATCTCTGTGACAGCAGCAGCACAGTTTTTCATTTGATCCATCCTGTCCTAATGTATCCCATAGGGAGTCACTGCAGGTCCATCTGAAGGGAGGGGTGAGAAGGAGAGAGGAAGTGAGGGAGAGAAAGAGAGAGAGAAGCATGCGTGACAAGCCTCTCTATCTGCCATTCCTTATTTCCTGTCCTGTCAAGATGGACTATGAGCAGATGGAAGAGGGGGGCTGAGTGTGTGTGTGTTCTGTAGGGCTGTTAGTATGATCTTAGAGATCAACAACAAAACATCTTCCAGTACATTTATCTTTATTTTTTCCACAAACACCGCCTATAATTATCTAATTATTTCTCCCTCATTGATCCCACATACGTAGACCAAAACACCCTCTGCATGGCACGCCGGACCACAGTCTGCACTCAGCCATGTGTCTGATCCTCATGAGCCTGCACGCAAACACACACACACACGCTCACGTGTAACAGTATAACTTTAGACTATCCCCTCGCCCATACCCGGGCGCGAACCAGGGACCCTCTGCACACATCAACAACAGTCACCCACGAAGCATCGTTACCCATCGCTCCACAAAAGCCGCGGCCCTTGCAGGGCAAGGGGAACTACTACTTCAAGGTCTCAGAGCAAGTGACGTCACCGATTGAAACGCCATTTAGCGCGCACCACCACTAACTAAGCTAGCTGTTTCACATCCGTTACACATGCATGCACGCACACACACAGGCGCACACACACACACACACACACACACACACACGCACACGCACACGCACACGCACACACGCACACACACACACACACACATCAGCATGCAACACAATCCAGTTCACATGGCGACAGACATTCATCCACCCACACTGCTCCACACACGCGCAAACACAGCCCACCCCCCAAGTCTGTCCTCATCCATAAAGACCACGACTCATCTCCTACCATCCACATCGCCATGGAAACACCAGATCTGGTCAGTTGATTGGCGGCGGCTTCGCCGCTGTATGTGAAAGAGGCCAAGTACTGGGGAGCAGCACACTTTGATTGATAAGGGAGTCAAATCCATAGTCTGATCATACTGGTGCTGTCTGAATGGTGAAACAAAAGAGATAGGGCTGATTCCCACATTATCTCACTCTGTTCTGTGTTAACACTGACATTGGTGCGACAATATTGACTGCGATGTTGCTGACTTGTGGGCAATCATGGGTAACATGCAAATCAGGAAGCCCACGATGATGTTGCTCATTGGTTTAGATGGACAGTAGTCTCTATCATGGAGATGCACTGATGCCTATGGTATATGGCCTAGCTCCTACTGTGTAATACACTGCTCAAAAAAATAAAGGGAACACTAAAATAACACATCCTACATCTGAATGAATGAAATATTCTTATTAAATACTTTTTTCTTTACATAGTTGAATGTGCTGACAACAAAATCACACAAAAATGATCAATTATCAAAATTATCAATGGAAATCAAATCAACCATGGAGGTCTGGATTTGGAGTCACACTCAAAATTAAAGTGGAAAACCACACTACAGGCTGATCCAACTTTGATGTGATGTCCTTAAAACAAGTCAAAATGAGGCTCAGTAGTGTGTGTGGCCTCCACGTGCCTGTATGACCTCCCTACAATGCCTGGGTATGCTCCTGATGAGGTGGCGGAAGGTCTCCTGAGGGATCTCCTCTCAGACCTGGACTAAAGCATCCGCCAACTCCTGGACAGTCTGTGGTGCAACGTGGCGTTGGTGGATGGAGCGAGACATGATGTTCCAGATGTGCTCAATTGGATTCAGGTCTGGGGAATGGGCGGGCCAGTCCATAGCATCAATGCCTTTCTCTTGCAGGAACTGCTGACACACTCCAGCCACATGAGGTCTAGCATTGTCTTGCATTAGGAGGAACCTAGGGCCAACCGCACCAGCATATGGTCTCACAAGGGGTCTGAGGATCTCATCTCGGTACCTAATGGCAGTCAGGCTACCTCTGGCGAGCACATGGAGGGCTGTGCGGCCCCCCAAAGAAATGCCACCCCACACCATGACTGACCCACCGCCAAATCGGTCATGCTGGAGGATGTTGCAGGCAGCAGAACGTTCTCCACGGCGTCTCCAGACTGTCACGTCTGTCACATGTGCTCAGTGTGAACCTGCTTTCATCTGTGAAGAGCACAGGGCGCCAGTGGCGAATTTGCCAATCTTGGTGTTCTCTGGCAAATGCCAAACGTCCTGCACGGTGTTGGGCTGTAAGCACAACCCCCACCTGTGGACGTCGGGCCCTCATACCACCCTCATGGAGTCTGTTTCTGACCGTTTGAGCAGACACATGCACATTTGTGGCCTGCTGGAGGTCATTTTGCAGGGCTCTGGCAGTGCTCTTCCTGTTCCTCCTTGCACAAAGGCGGAGGTAGCGGTCCTGCTGCTGGGTTGTTGCCCTCCTACGGCCTCCTCTACGTCTTCTGATGTACTGGCCTGTCTCCTGGTAGCGCATCCATGCTCTGGACACTACGCTGACAGACACAGCAAACCTTCTTGCCACAGCTCACATTGATGTGCCATCCTGGATGAGCTGCACTACCTGAGCCACTTGTGTGGGTTGTAGACTCCGTCTCATGCTACCACTAGAGTGAAAGCACCGCCGGCTTTCAAAAGTGACCAAAACATCAGCCAGGAAGCATAGGAACTGAGAAGTGGTCTCTGGTTATCACCTGCAGAACCACTCCTTTATTGGGGGTGTCTTGCTAATTGCCTATAATTTCCACCTGTTGTCTATTCCATTTGCACAACAGCATGTGAAATGTATTGTCAATCAGTGTTGCTTCCTAAGTGGACAGTTTGATTTAACAGAAGTGGTATTGACTTGGAGTTACATTGTGTTGTTTAAGTGTTCCCTTTATTTTTTTGAGCAGTGTACATAGAGCATAAGAGGTTAATTAATGAATTAAATGTTAGTCAGTATATTGGATCAGGCTGGGTTCACTGTACATTGCAGTATTTGTGTATCCACTGGCTTGACATCCATCATGTTCTCCACATGCACTACTATACCCCTATTCTAACCTCTATTGCCCAAAGAAACCTATACTCCCCTACGGATTTATGTGGATAGTGAAGCTAAAACTCTTAATTTGGCTCTGTACTCCAGCATTTTGGTTTAAGATCAAATATTTTATATGAGGTGACAGCATAGAATGTCACCTTCTATTGGAGGATATTTTCATACATATCTGTATTACATATTTGTTTTTCTGTGAATAATGAGAAAGTTACAGACGCACAAAGACGATACCCACAAAACATGCTAACCTCTCACCATTACCAATAACAGAGGCTACAACAAAACATGCTAACCTCTCACCATTACCAATAACAGAGGCTACAACAAAACATGCTAACCTCTCACCATTACCAATAACAGAGGCTACAACAAAACATACTAACCTCTCACCATTACCAATAACAGAGGCTACAACAAAACATACTAACCTCTCACCATTACCAATAACAGAGGCTACAACCAAACATGCTAACCTCTCACCACTACCAATAACAGAGGCTACAACAAAACATGCTAACCTCTCACCATTACCAATAACAGAGGCTACAACAAAACATGCTAACCTCTCACCATTACCAATAACAGTTGAGGTTAGCATTTTTTGGGGGGTATGATATTTTTGCCTCTGTAACTTACTCGCTCATCATTATTCACGATTCATTAATGATTATCCATGATCATGGTAGCATCCACATTAATATAGAAATGTTCAGAAACATATTATATTGTTATTTACAATGAAGATGACTCCAAAATTACACAATACATTATTTACCATTCGTTTCTATTGGGCCCAACATAATCTGAAATACAACCAAATCAAGTTGCAAATGTGTCCAACAAGTTTGTAGTGTCACTAGTAGTCACTGTGTACCAGGAACATGGGACCAAATACTAAACTTTTGACCAAATTCAATATACCATAAGTGAATTTGTCCAAATACTTATGACACCTTCAAATGTGGGGACTAGATACATAAAGTGCTTTCAATTCTAAATGCTAAAACATATATGTATGAAAATACATATATTCTGTGCTATTGCCTCAAAAAACATTTGATGCTGGAGTTTAAAGCCAAATGAAACATTTTAGCTTCACTGATCAAATAAATATGTAGGGGAGTGTATATTTCATTCTATAGTACACTCCATCCAAGATGCAGGGTTATTGTGTTATTGGCTGGAGGTAGCTGTGAAGGTTACCGTTGAGAGGTGAGTGACTGAATGTGTGAGAGAGTGTAAGAGTGGTGGAGGCGAGGTTGAAGGATGATCGATGCACCCCCCCTTACCAAACATGTCCCCCCCTCGAGCATCCAGCCAACCACATTGTCATTGACATTCCCCTACAGTATCACCACTGGAGCGAGGGCAGATCTATTGTGCCACTGCTTGTACGGGTGAAAGGCTTTCTGGGCCGGTGAGCTCGCAATGCTTGGATGGAGAGAACAGAGAGGGGTGGTGATGAAGAGGATGACGAAGATGACAAACAGTGTTAGCCCTAGGGGACGAGCCAGTCTTATAAGCTCAGCCCTGGGAAATGCAAAATGTCAGCAATTAACCTGTAGATATGTTTAGATTAATAGCATCATTGCACCACTTATAGTATTGTAACTTGCTCTATGAGCTATTGAAGAAAGTGGTCCCAAGCAGAATATTATCAAGTTGTTATGTGCAGTGATCAGCTCAACCTAAAAACATAACATCTAAACCATTTTCCAGACCATTCTCCATGTATCACCAGGGGCGGATTTAGTGATTTGGAGGACCCAGGCAGAGGCCAGTCTGAGCCCTCCCCAATGGGTTTTATAGTAAAGACATTTAACTGTAAAAATGTATTACATTTTAATGTGCCATGAACACAACCAATTCTTGTCAAACAAATCACTTGAAAAAGTCTATCCCATATAATTCCAGCATCTGAACAGTGCACCCACCAACTTTCCTTGAATTCGCAAGTGACTGAAACTATAGGTAACTGCCAAAAGAAGGGAAACACCGACATGAAGTGTCTTGGTAGGGCGTTGGGCCACCACAACCACCAAAACAGCTCCAATACACCTTGGCATAGATTCTACAAGTGTCGGGAACTCTATTGAAGGGATGTGACTAAGGTTGCAAAATTCTGGGAACTTTCAATAAACGTTCTTTCTTCCTCTGCCCTGCTCTGCTGCTGTCACGTTGTCTAATGATTGGAGACAGGTGCAGGAATACTTAATAGGGGGTTTTCTTTACTCCACCCAAACAAAAGAGTGAGGTGTAAACCTCTAAATAATAGACGGGATGAGACCCGTAAAACAAGTGCACAATAACACGTAGCATGGAAGCCGATGCAACAGCACAGGTACTCACAGGACCAACGGACATGGTAACAATAACCGACAAGGACAAGGGGGAACAGAGGGCACATATATAACATACTAATCAGGGGGAATGGAACCAGGTGTACGTAATGAGACAAGACAGGTTGGGGTTGGTGGTAATGAGTCCAGTTTAGTGACTCCTTGAAGGCCGGTGACGTAAACCTCCAGAGCTGGTGCACAGAATGAGTAGCAGTACCAGGGGGATCCGCGCACCGAAACCACTCAGGTCTCCTCAGCGCCCCCTGAAACCACTCGTCCACCGCAGGGGCCTCGATCTGGCTTGGATGCCAAAGTACCAGGTCCGGCTGATACCCCAACACGCACTGGAAAGGAGTGAGGATAGTAGAGGAGTGGCGGAGGGAGTTCTGCGCGTACTCAGCCCAAGGTAGACAATCCGCCCACTCCCCCGGCCGGTCCTGACAGTAACACCTCAGGAACCTGCCCACCTCCTGATTGACCCTCTCCACCTGCCGATTAGCTTGATGACGGAACCCAGAGGTGAGACTGACCGTGACCCAAGGCGTTCAATGAATGCTTTCCATACGCGTGAGGTGAACTGAGGGCCATGGTCTGACACAATGTCCTCCGGGATCCCATCGTGCTGGAAGACGTTCGTAAAAGAGCCTCCGCGGTTTGCATGGTCGACGAGAGCCCAGGCAGAGGAACGAGGCGACAAGCTTTGGAAAACCGGTCCACAACGACGAGAATGGTGTTCTTCCCCTGGGAGGGGGGAAAAAATGACACGTACCACTGAAAAAACAAACACTTCTCTTGTTTAACATATAGATCATGCTCCAACAGTCTTCCCAGCACAGACCTGACTAATGAGACATGCTGGGCGCGGTCAGCAGAATAGATCAAAATGTCATCTATATAAACCACTACGCCCGTCCCAGCATGTCCCAAAACACCTTGTTAACAAAGGCATAGAAGACTAAAGGAGCATTAGACAGGCCAAAAGGCATTATGAGATACTCGTAATGGCCCGTGGTCATGGAAAAGGCCGTTTTCCATTCGTCGCCTGCACGAATGCGCACCAGATTGTAGGTGCTCCTCAAGTCCAGTTTGTGAATTACTGCTACCTGTGCATTTGTTCGATGATGGTTGGGACGAGGGGTAAAGGACAGCTGAACTTGACGGTGTCTTTATTCAGAGTTCGATAATCAATGCAGGGGCGCAGTCCCACATATTTCTTTTTAACAAAAAAATAAGCTAGAGGAGGCTGGTGACGTAGAGGGGCGGATAAAACCCTGCTGGAGGCTCTCCTGTACGTAGTTCTCCATGGCCTCGGTCTCCGAATTGGAGAGGGGATAGACGTGTCCTCTCATGAGGGCTGTGTCAGACAGCAGGTCAATGGCACAATCCCAGGAGGCAGGCGTGTAGCATGGGTCTTAGAGAAAACCCGGTGCATGTCCTGGTATTCCTCTGGTAACTCCACTTTAGGGGCGTGGTCCGGACTTTCCACCGTAGTCGTGTTGACAGACACTGCGAGACACCTCCCTCAACACTCCTGCGACCAACCCAGCAGTCTCCTCTAGGACCAGGAATTAACAGGGTTATGCCAACTCAACCAGGAGAGACCTAAAACAACGGGGTGCGTTGGGGGTGTCTATAATCAAAAAGATAATCTGTTCTAAATGAGTGTCATGGGTCAGCAGAGAAACAGGGATGTGATGTACGAGCCCTGTCCCTATTGGACGATTATCCAGGGCTCGAACCGGAATGGGTGACTTTAGGGGAACCAAAGGAATGCGTAATGCAGTGGCCAGCTCACTATCGAACAGACTCCTGGCAGCTCCGGAATCAATCAGAGCTAACGGGAGTGAGTGGCTAGGGTATTCAGGGAATTTAATGGGAAAACACACTGGTTGAGTTGATAGAAAAGGAGGGCAGATCTTGCATCCTACCTGGGTTGGAGCAGGAGAATTCCCTGGCTTGTCACCTCCTTGCTTATTAGTGGATAGAGGGCAGGTTGGGAAGAAATGACCCCATTCCCCACAATGGGAGCAGAGGCCCAGATTCCTCCTTCTCCTACGCTCTGCCTTGGGCAAACGTGCAGAGCCCACCTCCATCGGCTTTGGCCACGGAGCAGGTGTAGCCATGGGCTCCGGATTCCGCACAGGTCTTCGTCGGGACCGCAGGAGGTTGTCCAAACGATTCGCCATGCTGATGTGAAAAGTCTGCTTCAACCCAGTAGTTGAAAAATGTTTAAGAATGCATTGATCAGATATTGCATTAGTAGTTACCTAACATATTTACCTTGTTCTCTGGGAGTTAAACACTATGGGGGAGGAGTGTAGTATCTGGGATCTACATCTGTTTATATTAGTTACTGTGCTGTTACTAAGCAGTAATGCATTACGGCAGTGTTACGTTACTATACCTAATAGGAAATGCACATGTGCACTGGGGTGCCGGGAACTGTAGAGCACGAGGGGTTTTGACTAAACGAAAACTAACTGTACTCCCGTCTCCTGCCTGGTCATTTCTCCACAACACAAATATTACAGGTGGAAGAGTCTATTATTTATTAATAACAGTTGTTTCTACTATTATGAAAGAAAAGGTGGATTATATTAACATTTATTTGAAATATATGGTATGTATATATATATTGAGTGGACAAAACATTATTGAGTTGCTTTTTGCCCTCAAAACAGCCTCAATTCATCGGGGCATGGACTCTACAAGGTGTTGAAAGCTTTCCACATGGATGCTGGGCCATGTTGACTCCTATGCTTCCCACAGTTTAGTCAAGTTGGCTGGATGTCCTTTGGTTGGTGGACCATTCTTGATACACATGGGAAATTGTTGAGTGTGAAAAACCCAGCAGCGTTGCAGTTCTTGACACAAACCACCTACTACCATACCCCGTTTGAAGGCACGTAAATCTTTTGTCTTGCCCAATGACCCTCTGAATGGCACACATACACAATCAATGTCTCTATTGTCTGAAGGCTGAAGCCTTCTTCAACCCATCGCCTCCACTGCCTCTACACTGATTGAAGTGGAGTTAACAGGTGGCATCAATAAGGGATCGTAGCCTTCATCTGGATTCATCTGGTCAGTCTATGTCGTGGAAAGAGGAGGTGTTCCAAATGTTTTGTACACTCAGTGTATGTGTATATGTATGTATATGTATCGAGTGGAGCAACCGGGGTCTCAAGCGAAGAAATTATATATTTTTTAAATGAAAGATTACTTGTATTATTTTATTAAATTATGCCCAGCTCACAAGGCCCCTTGATGAAGTGAGGCTTGAGGCAATTGCCTCTTCTGCCTAATGGTCAATTTTTCCGCTGTGCATCCCCCCCAGCCAGCATGCAGAGAAAGGAACAAAGTGCAAGGCAGTTACTCAGATTTCCCCCCGATTGATGTGCATGTCCATTACAGTGACAGTGATGGATATGTGGGTTAGTTGTGTGGGTGGGGAGGATGGGTAGACCTACATCTCATTCACACATATCATTAAAGTGACAGTGATGGATATGTGGGTTAGTTGTGTGGGTGGGGAGGATGGGTAGACCTACATTTCATTCACACATATCATTAAAGAGCCAACTGAAAAGCAATGGATGTCAAGGAGAGGAGGCTAGGGTGGGTGGGTCTAGGGTAGGACAACATTTCACTACAAATGAAGTCAGCTCCAAAGTGAAGATGCTAACAGTGTATGTCATGTTATAAGAAGGCATGAGCCGAGCCTGCAGTCCAACAGAACACTGCAGGGCTGCTACGATGAAGCTCGGCCTCTTCAGCAATTTGCACAACAACCAGTTCCCTGGCCTCACTCAATCCACACCCACGACCTGATGAGAGAAAGCCCACCAGGCAAAACTCCTACTGGCTGCTGCCACCGTTGCTTGCTGTTACTGCTAATGGTAATGTTTTCTTCAGCCACACACAGAGAACATATGTAACTTCATGCGAGCAAGAATCTTTAGGGACAAACATAACATAGATAACATTTGCAACCTTTTTGCAAGGAAGGAACCCTGGTGAATGAAACATGAACAAGGGGCGATATCATTGTTATCATTGTTGAGCTGTTTGGCTGTTCTAATAAAGAATAGGGCCCATTTTCTCTGGAATATAATTGAGAAAAACATCATTGCAGCCATGTTCTAGGAATTTCCAAACATCTCTGATGACATTTAGATCGCTGCCACCATGCCTTGTATGGGCGTCGAATTTGTATGCTGATTGAGGCCCTTGCAGACAAAGGCACAGTGGTGTACAAAGTTGATGAAGATGAAAAAGACAGTGGACTGTCATAAATGTCAGCGCATTCTGAGAGGCCGTGAACAATTGAAATTAGCATATTCTAGAGTCTAAATCATCGTAGACGGAAAAGCTACAAATATCTCTAACTTAATGTAGCCTTTAGGTAGCCTAGTTCAGGTGGACATGGGGGGAAAAGTTTCCATTTCATCATAACGGAATAGCTTTTTTTTTTAGAGGCAATTTGTCTCCATCTGTCTGCGTGGTCTGTGCAGGTGCGTCGCGTTTTTTTCCTTCTCTTTTTGTATTGACCGTTTGGTAAAAATGTACCTGCACCTCGACAGAACAACCTACTAACAACTAAATGAAATAGCTTTAGCCTACTTTGCACACAACAATTGTTGAAATGTTCTGCTGTCCAGTTAAAGTCAACGATATTCCGTTTAAAGAAGAAGCCCATTGCCATGCAACCCAAGATGTTAGACTGCCCCTCATTCCATAGTAGCCTACAGGGTACATGTTTTTGCAAGTGAGTATGTAGCCTTTTATTATAAGAGTTCTGTTTTAAGACATTTTTGTTATAGCATAACATTTACAGTAGTGAGTCCATACATTTTCATACTCGTCCCCCATGGGAATCAAACCCACAACCCTGGCGTTGCAAGCACAATGCTCTACCAAGTGAGCCACATAGGACTTTGATATTCAGCTATAGAGAAGCATCTCTAGAGTATATAATGTGCATCCTGATGGTCTTTTAAAGGCAGGACTGGTCTTCCTTCATGTTGATGTTCCACTAAGTTAGTGTAACCTACAACTATTAGAGTCCTTCTGGGGCTTTTGAAAAGGTCATAGTACAGGCAGCATTAAGCCTTCAGTTGTATGTGCAATGTTGAATTGGTTGTTTTGTTTTAGCTGGACCCAGTCATTGTGCAGTCCAGCCAGGTGCTCCTTCCCCCACTGTGTCTACACACAGTGATCTAGGCCTGAATGATTTTGAATGGCCACCGAAGACATCCTCTTTCTGCGCTCCACAAAACTATATTAAGCACATCACCTTGCTGCCATCAAAAGAGCCCGAGGGAGCTGCACTAAATTACAGTGAAATGAGTTTTTTTTGTATTTTCTCTCTGTAGCTGTAATACATTACGTTAGTTTAGACCTATCTGTTGTTCTGGGGGCTTTGTTGTCACTAATAGGGCCTCCCTCTCCTTGGCCATGAGAGGTTCATCGGAGTAGTGACTGGATAATTGTTCAGGTTTAGAACGATAGATGACTGATAAATATGGGATGTCCCATAGTTGGCTCTGTGTTTTGTTATGGCACGTTGTGAAATGTCACTGCCCAGCTGCCATCCATAGTAACTGATTAGAATTGGCGGACTAAGTACGGTATAGAAAATGTACATACTGGTGATGAGTAATGATGGTCTTGTTTCCATATTGGGCTTTTGAGTACCTGTAATAATGTCAACCCCCCCACTCTCTCTCTCTCTCACACTCACTCTGTTGAAATCAAACCTGCCATGACACATTGTGGCACACAACCACCCAATCTGTTTATGTTGATAAGTGAAAATCATTCCCATCATGACAGTCATTACCGGCTATTATCATTATTATCATCATCATTTTGATGCTCTCAGACTGAAATGCAGAGTGGCCTGTTTGTCCCTGTGTACGCGAATCCCAAGACTGGCAGCTCTTATAAGCTTGTATAACACGGGGGAGTGATTGGGATAAAAGCGTGGACTCAGGGGATGTCTCTCGCTCTCTCCCTCCTCGGGAAGGAACACTGTGGTCTGTTCTTTGAAGTACAGCAGGCTTCTACCATCCTCTGACTCTGTTTCCAATAGAGATGGAGTGACAGCGGGCAACAGGCTCATGTTTTTCTCTGCCTGTAAACCAGCTGGACCACAGACAGACAGACAGACAGACAGACAGACAGACAGACAGACAGACAGACAGACAGACAGGCAGACAGACTGACTGACTGACAGACCAGCATGTTCTTAAAGTTCTGGGCAGCCTGGCTCTTCCATACATTATTTATCAATCCGATCATTTAAAAACAATTTTTCTCCTTCCTCCTCTTATCTCTTTCCATCTTCAGGCATTTCACCTCCTCTTCTCTCTCCTCCATCTGTCACAGTCCATTAGCTGCTGTACTCTCTTCCCACTCGCCCCTCAATCTTGGTCCCTCGACTGCAATGCTCAGGATCTTCCTCTCACCCATAATGCCTGTGGTTCTTTCCCTCGACCTTGGTGTGTCCCTGACCCTCGCTATACCGTGTGTGATTTCACCAGCAGTGGCTCACACTTTACCTTGTTCTGTCAGATACCATGTTGTTATGTGCAACAAAAATGCAAAGCCATATAGATTTTTCTATTTGTAAACTGTTCTTGTGTATGTAGCTGGGCTCTGCCCTAGATCCTGGCTGTGTTCATGTCTGAGAGGTGTATGTTGCCCAGACAACAGAAGAATACATCAGTGCTTACAGTGACAAACATCCTAAAAGGCTACAAAAGTTATAGATGTAACAGAGGAATCCTCCCGATTCCTGCTAACAAGCGAAAATTAAAGCAGGAAGCACCAGTGACTAGATAAATCAAAAAGTGGTCAGATGAAGCAGATGCTAAGCTACAGGACTGTTTTGCTAGCACAGGCTGGAATATGTTCCGGGATTCCTCCAATGGCATTGAGGAGTACACCACATCAGTCATTGGCTTCATCAACAGGTGCATTGATGATGTCGTCCCCACAGTGACCGTACGTACATACCCCAACCAGAAGCCATGGATTACAGGCAACATCTGCACTGAGCTAAAGGCTAGAGCTGCCGCTTTCAAGGAGCGGGACTCTAAGCCGGAAGCTATTAAGAAATCCCGCTATGCCCTCTGACGAACAATCAAACAGGCAAAGCGTCAATACAGGTCTAAGATCTAATCGTACTACACCGGCTCTGATGCTCGTCAGATGTGGCAGGGCTTGAAAACCATTACAGATTACAAAGGGAAGCACAGCCGAGAGCTGCCCAGTGACACAAGCCTACCAGACGAGCTAAACTACTTCTATACTCGCTTCGAGGCAAATAATACTGAAACATGCATGAGAGCATCCGCTGTTCCGGATGATTGTGTGATCACGCTCTCCGCAGCCGAACATTCACCAGGCTGCAGAGCCAGACGGATTACCAGGATGTGTACTGAGAGCATGCGCTGACCAATTGGCAAGTGTCTTCACTGACATGTTCAACTTCTCCCTGTCCGAGTCTGTAATACCAACATGTTTCAAGCAGACCACCATAGCACATGTGCCCAATAATACTAAGGTAACCTGCCTAAATGACTATTGACCTGTAGCGCTCACATCTGTAGCCATGAAGTGCTTTGAAAGGCTGGTCATGGCTCACATCAACACCATTATCCCAGAAACCCTAGACCCACTCCAATTTGCATACCGCCCCAACAGATCCACAGATGATGCAATCTCTATTGCAATCCACACTGCCGTTTCCCACCTGGACAAAAGGAACACCTATGTGAGAATGCTATTCATTGACTACAGCTCAGCGTTCAACACCATAGTGCCCTCAAAGCGTATCAATATGCTAAGGACCATAGGACTAAACACCTCCCTCTGCAATGGGATCCTGGACTTCCTGACGGGCCGGCCCCAGGTGGTAAGGGTAGGTAACAACACATCCGCCACACTGATCCTCAACACAGGGGTCCCTCAGGTGTGTGTGCTCAGTCCCCTCCTGTACTCCCTGTTCACTCATGACTGAACGGCCAGGCACGACTCCAACACCATCATTAAGTTTGCCGATGACACAACAGTGGTTGGCCTGATCACCGAAAATGACGAAACAGCCTATAGGG
The DNA here is from genome assembly GCF_034236695.1 of Oncorhynchus nerka. Taxonomy (NCBI): domain Eukaryota; kingdom Metazoa; phylum Chordata; class Actinopteri; order Salmoniformes; family Salmonidae; genus Oncorhynchus; species Oncorhynchus nerka. Next base: position 24,990,495 of record NC_088416.1, on the reverse strand, counting down.
GGGTGGTCAGAGACCTGACCGTGTGGTGCCAGGACAACAACCTCTCCCTCAACGTAATCAAGACAAAGGAGATGATTGTGGACTACTGGAAAAAGAGGACCGAGCACGCCCCCATTCTCATCGACGGGGCCTCAGTGGAGCAGGCTGAGAGCTTCAAGTTCCTTGGTGTCCACATCACCAACAAACTAACATGGTCCAAGCACACCGAGAAAGTCGTGAAGAGGGCACGACAAAACCTATTCCCTCCCAGGACACTGAAAATATTTGGCATGGGTCCTCAAATCCTCAAAAGGTTCTACAGCTGCACCATCGAGAGCATCCTGACGGGTTGCATCACTGCCTGGTACGGCAACTGCTCAGCCTTCCACCGCAAGGCACTACAGAGGGTAGTGCAAACGGCCCAGTACATCACTGGGGCCAAGCTTCCTGCCATCCTCTATACCAGGCAGTGTCAGAGGAAGGCCCTAAAAATGGTCAAAGACTCCAGCCAACCTAGTCATAGACTGTTCTCTCTACTACCGCAAGGCAAGCGGTACCGGAGTGCCAAGTCGAGGTTCAGGAGGCTTCTAAACAGCTTATACCCCCAAACCATAAGACTCCTGAACACCTAATCAAATGGCTACCCAGACTATTTGCATTGCCCCTCCCCCTCTTTTACACCGCTGCTACTCTCTGTTGTTAATATCTATGCATAGTCACTTTATTAACTCTACCTTCATGTACATATTACCTCAACTAAGCGGTGCTCCCGCACGTTGACTCCGGTACCCCCCTGTATATAGTCTCTATTGTTATTTTACTGCTGCTCTTTAATTACTAGTTACTTTTATTTCTTATTCTTATCTGTATTTTAAAAAAAACATTTTTTTAACTACATTGTTGGTTAGGGGCTCGTCAGTAAGCATTTCACTGTTGTATTCAGAGCGTGTGACAAATACAATTTGATTTGATTTGATAACAGTAATGCCAGGGTTACCAAGGTGGCCCGCCCACCACAGAGCTATCCCGAGCTGCTCCCGTGACAGGGCGGTATTTTCACCTCACCATTTTTATAAGTATGAAACTGAACGGAAAACTTTATTTCTGTGGTTATCAGTGGAGTGGGAATGTGGGCTGACAGAGCTTAACACTGGCTGTGATAGTGAGCTAATGCCCTCTCTGCATGGGCCAAAGACTGCTGGTACAGTACACAATCTCCAATCTCTCTCTCTCTCTCTCTCTCTCTCTCTCTCTCTCTCTCTCTCTCTCTCTCTCGCTCTGTCTCTGTCTCTCTATTGCTTTGTCTCTCTCTCTATTGCTCTGTCTGTCTGTCTGTCCCCCCCCATCCACCATATCTCCTTGTGTACACATCACACACAATCTTCCTCAGATTGAGTGTGTGGTTGAGGGAACTAGAAAGGAACCCTCTCTCATTACTGGGGAGCGTCTCTCCACCCACCTCCTCCTAGCTCTGGTTCTGAGCTCCACAAGACCAAGTCCCTTGGCTCCCGTTGGTTGCCATATCATCTCTCGGTGCGAGAGATGCGCCCCCAGGCCTGTAGCAATGCAATGCAATGCCTGTGCCTTTAAGAGAGAGGGAGAGCGAGAGATAGAAAGAGAGAGAGAGGTGTGCAATGGAGAGAAAACAGGAGAGATCGAGAGAGAAAGAGACAGAGAGAGCACATTAAACTATCATGAGCAACATTTTTGTTCATTCATAGCCGTGTGCTGAGCATCTCTGCACAGGCACACACACTCTCTTCTTAGGCACTTATTGCTAAAGAGTACGCCTCTCTCACACACACACGCTCACAGCTATCAGAGCTTGGCTGCTGGATCACAGCCATCTCGCAGAGGAGGATCCAAGAGAGCAAGAGGACGAGGGAGAGAAAGAGACAAAGGGAAGGAGGACGGAAGAAGGAGAGGAGCGAATAGGAAGCGGGGACGGCACGAGGAAGGAGAGACTAAACGCTTGTGTGAAAAGAGAACGCGACGGACAGGAGGGAGGAGAAAAAAAGAGGAGGAACAGGAAACGCGATCCCTCTCGGCTCCAGCTGTCCGCGTCGCAGCATGGGCAATGCACCATCCCAAGGCATGTCAACGCTACTATCTCCATGTATACATAAATAGCAGCTCAATTGTAGTTTGCAATGTGTTTCATTTTCCAATCTGCTGGCTGTGCTATCAGATTCTCTCCCAGCAGGGAGTGGGGGGTTGGATGTGGGCGCTGGCGATGAGGCATTGCTAGAATGTGATGCTCTGAACAGATCCAGGCTGATGAGGGGGACAAGGATGCAGGGTGGCTGGGGAAAGGGATGTGGGGTTGTGGGTCAGAGAGATGCTGGAGGAATTGGGTGGAGGTTGCAGGATCCATGCATGCGCTGAAGAGCTGGGAAATGGGAGGGGGGAGCAGAGGGAATAGATCTGTCATTACTGAGGCAGGAGACGCTGGTGTGTGTGTGTGTGTGTGTGTGTGTGTGTGTGTGTGTGTGTGTGTGTGTGTGTGTGTGTGTGTGTGTGTGTGTGTGTGTGTGTGTGTGTGTGTGTGTGTGTGGAAATACCGGTGTGTGGAGGTGGCGGTGACAACAGCTGCATCTGTCAGCCTCATGGGAAGCCTTGGGGAAGTGAAGCGTTCCAAGGATTGTGTGTGTGAGAGAGGGAGAGAGAGAAAGTAAGATGGAAATGAATGGGTGTGTAGAGCACAGTCAATTTGTTTGTATGCGTGAGTGTAAAATCTCTCTCTCTCTCTCTCTCTCTCTCTCTTACCCTCTCTCTTTCTCTTACCCCCTATCTCTTTCTCTCTCTCTCTTACCCTCTCTCTCTCTTACCCTCTCTCTCTCTTACCCTCTCTCTCTTACCCCCTCTCTCTCTCTTACCCTCTCTCTCTCTGTCTCTCTCTCTCTTACCCCTATCTCTCTCTCTCTCTCTCTCTCTCTCTCTCTCTCTCTCTCTCTCACCCTCTCTCTCTTTCTTACCCTCTCTATCTTTCTTACCCTCTCTCTCTTTCTTACCCTCTTTCTCTGTTTCCAAACTGGAAAAAGCAGTGCACAGGTTTGGTTTGCTGACACACCCCTGAAAATGGAGGGAGACAAGTGAGGAATTCTTAGAGAGAGAGAGAGCAAGAGAGGAGTGAGAGGGTGTGTGTATGTCAGGGGGTGTGGGATGTAAAGACAGAAATGGATGAATAAAAAAATGCTCTAGGCATGCCTTAGTCCTAATGGGATGGATGGATATGCGTCTTTGATAAGCCAGAGCAGGAGGGAGCCGTAACAGAAACACAGGCAGAGAAAATGAGAATAGGGAAGGATGGCTGACTGCTCAGAGTGGAGGGAGGACTATAGCTTGGGGAATTCTGCTACCTTTCTTTTCCTCCCTCTCTGTTTTTTCCTGTCTCTTCCCCTCTTCTTTCCTTCCCCCTCCACTGCTCAAATTTTTCCATCAACCAGGGACTGTGGTTGCTAGAGGGAAAACCAGTTGAGAAGAGAGAGATAGGGAGGATGTGAGAGAGAGAGAATGAAAGCGATGACAGAATAAAGGAGAGTTTTGGAGAGATGAGATGGAAGTGAAAGTAAGGGTTGAGGGAAGAACAGGCCAGGAGCAGTACAAAGACACAAGTTTGCTAGACAATACAATGTGTTCGGGTATGACGCTACAAGCTTGGCACACCTGCATTTGGGGAGTTTCTCCCATTTTTCTCTGCAGATCCTCTCAAGCTCTGTCAGGTTGGATGGGGGAGGAGTTGCTGCACAGCTATTTTCAGGTCGATTGGGTTCAAGTCCGGGCTCTGGCTGGGTCCCTCAAGGACATTCAGAGAGTTGTCCCAAAGCCACTTCCACATTGTCTTGGCTGTGTGCTTAGGGTTGTTGTCCTGTTGGAAGGTGAACCTTCACCCCAGTCTGAGGTCCTGAGCGCTCTGGAGCAGGTTTTCATCAAGGATCGGTCTGTACTATTGCTCTGTTCATCTTTCCCTCAATCCCGACTAGTCTCTCAGTCCCTGCCGCTGAAAAACATCACCCATAGCATGATGCTGTCACCACCATGCTTCAACGTAGAGAGTTCAATCTTGGTTTCATCAGACCAGAGGAACTTGTTTCTCATGGTCTGAGAGTCTTTAGGTGTCTTTTGGCAAACTCCAAGAGGGCTGTCATGTGCTTTTTACTGAGGAGTGGCTTCTGTCTGGCCACTCTACCATAAAGACCTGATTGATGGAGTGCTGCAGAGATGGTTGACCTTCTGGAAGGTTCTCCCATCTTCACAGAGGAACTCTGGAGCTCTGTCAGAGTGGCCATTGGGTTCTTGTTCACCTTCCTGACCAAGGCACTTCTCCCCTGATTACTCAGTTTGGCTGGGCAGCCAGCTCTAGGAAGAGTCTTGGTGGTTCCAAAGTTTTTACATTTAAGAATGATGGCCGCTGTGTTCTTGGGGACCTTCAATACTGCAGAAATGTTTTGGTACCCTTCCCCAGATCTGTGCCTTGATACAATCCTGTCTCGGAGCTCTATGGACAATTCCTTCAACCTCATGGCTTGGATTTTGCTCTGACAAGCACTGTCAACTGTGGGACCTTATATAGACAGGTGTTTCTTTCCAAATCATGTCCAATCGATTGAATTTGCCACAGGGGGACTCCAATCTAGTTGTAGAAACATCTCAAGGATGATCGATGGAAACAGGATGCACTTGAGCTAAATTTTGAGTGTCATGAGTGTCATGTATGTAAATAAGCTATTTGTTTATTATTTTTTGTAAATCTGCAAGAATAAAAAAAAAACTGTTTTTGCTTTGTCATTATGGGGTATTGTGTGTAGATTAATGAGGGGAAACAATAATTGAATCCATTTTTAGAACAAGGCTGTAACGTCACAAAGTGTGGAAAAAGTCAAGGGGTCTGAATACTTTCCGAATGCACTGCAAGTAACAGAGGGATGTGGATGACAATGAAGAGTACTGTAGAGGAGAGAGGTGGAGCTGAACGAGAGTCTTTTCTCTTAGTGATGATGACTTGGTCCTGCCTGAGCTTACAATCCAAAGACAAGTGTGATTCTATTGATGTCGCCATCCAGAGCACATAACCTGAAATGCCTCAAAGGAAAAGACACTTTCAAAAAGGGTCAGGAGATGAAAGAAAGAAAGAAAGAAAGAAACTGCAGTATTCTGAAATGCCTTTGGTCAACGGTCAGAACAAAATGTGCCGGGGCTGCTTTGGACTCTTGTCTGTCTGTCTGCTGTCCTTCATTCTGTTCGTCCTTGGGGTTTTGCCTGCTTGTCTGGTTTTTGGAATGGATGGAAATGGATTAGTAGGCTGAATAGCTGAGCCACTGGCTTCTTTTCTTCCAAACAGACATGAGGGCCTGCCTCCCAGATGCCACTTATTCCCTACCTAGTGCTCTACTTTTGAACATAGCCTTATAGCAACCGGTCAAAGTAGTGCACCATGTAGGGAACAGGGTGCCATTTGGGACAAAGCCGAGGTCAAGCCTTGTGCCTGTAGCCCACTTGCCGAGGGAGGTAACTGAAGGCCAGCAATAAGTAGCCTGAAAATATCACCATGCAGTTTCTAATGATGAAACGGAAACAAGTCTATCTTAAGCCCTTGACTGAGGTTGACCAGTACACACTACAGAAACCATTTAACAGAAACAATGCATTAATAGGAGAAGTATGCTACAGCCCAGTAGCCTGCCTTGTATGAGTCTAATTCCCCTACTGATACCTTGGAGCAGAGGGATCCGATCTTGGCCCGAGCTTTGTCCCCACAACAACGTTGTGTAGTAGGGTTTATGTGGGATTGAGTTCAACGCACATCATGCGTGTGCTGAGTGATGGTCACCAGTGAGCGGAAGTCATTGTCAGAGGGAAGCGGTAGGCGTGCTGCTAGTGAGAGGATGCTGTAATACTGTATGGGAGGGAGATAACACTACTCTGAGGGATGGAAACATTCTAATACCCCGGCATGACTGCCGATGTCGGAAGGATAACGAACACAGCCTACTGTATAATGGGATGAGTGGAAGGAAGTGTGTGCGTGCGTGTGCTTGTGTGTGTGCGTCCGTGCGTGTGTCTGTCAGTGTGTGTGTGTGTGTGTGTGTGTGTGTGTCAGTGTGTGGTTGTGCGTGCTCGTGTACAGCTTCACCCTGCCTTGGCAGAGGGCTAATGCAACAGTATCTCAACGTAGCTCTTAGAGTAGTTAGTTAAAAGGACACTTGAGAAGGCTTGTGTACCTCTGCTCTCTCCTCTATTTATCTGCTCTCTCCTCTCTATTTATTTGTTCTCTCCTCTTCATTAGAAGAGACACTTGAGTGAATCGAAGAGATACAGCCACAAGCAAACATTTCAGTCTGTCCATGGGCCCATTTCAAGCAGGGAACAGCAATTGCGGAAACCTATGAGCGTGTGTGTGCTTTAATGTTATGCATTTTCTGTACCGTGTCTGTGTATTTGTCTATACTATACGGTATGTGACTATATTTCATTGTTTTCTTGCCATGCACCTGCTTATTCCCCAGGTCTTTGTTGCACAAAGCACATGACTGCTGCCTGCCGATTGGCTGGTGATGATGCAACGCTTCATGGCAGCATAGCTGTTTGGTTTTAGGGCTTTTTGGAAGTAATTGAACCAACTGGGAGCAGCTTTGCGTCAATGTAGTGATAGCAAACCAGATAACACATGCATTACAAAGTATGTTCAGAACACAGACACACAAGGCAATAGGCTACCCTTCAGGACACACAGCTCGTCTACAATCAATTAGGCATGCTGTTGTTCCATGAAGGAGGTGCGGTTCTTACCGTGTCCTTGACGCTGGTGTGTGTGTGTGTGTGTGTGTGTGTGTGTGTGTGTGTGTGTGTGTGTGTGTGTGTGTATGTGTGTGTGTGTATGTGTGTGTGTGTGTGTGTGTGTATGTGTGTGTGTATGTGTGTGTGTGTGTGTGTGTGTATGTGTGTGTGTGTATGTGTGTGTGTATGTGTGTGTGTATGTGTGTGTGTGTGTGTGTGTGTGTGTGTGTGTGTGTGTGTGTGTGTGTGTGTGTGTGTGTGTGTGTGTGTGTGTGTGTGTGTGTGTGTGTGTGTGTGTGTGTCTGAGAGAGAGCATAGCGTACTGATTTAGAACAGTGTGTGATGGTGCTCAATCCTTCTCTGTCAGCAGATGGTCCATACAGGTTCTCTCTGCATTCATATGGGCTTCATCGCTGTGGGAGAAGATGGATGACTGAACACTTCTACAGAGCCAACTTTTACTCTGACATATTGATTGGGACAGCCTTCCTTCCTTCCATACTCCCTCCCTAGTTTCACTGTTTTTGTTGTTGTTGAGAAGTCAGGGGTTCTCCCAACCAATCACATGGCCTCCTCCCCCCTCTCTGTGTTTGAGATTGGATCCTTCCAAAAGGAATAGCGTGTATCAGGAATCGGTCACAGTTATACTATTACGCTTTGAAGGTCATTAATGATTCAAGTGTTTGAAGATTACATGTGTTTATCAAAGGTCCCTGTTTTCATACTAAGATCAGTAGATTTTTATGTCTGTGTATCGTTATGAACGTCTGAATATTTTATTCTGATTTTCCACAGCAGTTCATTTCAATGTATATATTTTTGTATTACGCTAAGCTGTAGGCCTAAGTGTGTTTACAGATCATGAAGAAATATATCCCCATACCAGTCCTGAAATTAGCTTTATTGAAATTAATCATATTTGATGATTTGTTGTTGACCATTTCTAAGTCGTCAAGCCTATGACTGTTGGAAAAGTAACATTCATTTATCTAACTGAACATTTGCATACTTTATTTGCTGAAAATGTCAATCTCAGTCAATCTCTCTCTCTCTCTCTCTCTCCGCATGCTGGGAGTGTTTGGTGCATGCTGGAAATTGTATGAGCGAAGGAGTGCGTGTGTTGTGTAGAGTTAGATATTCACAACTTTCTTTCGGTTTTCTATTTCTTGGTGGCATTTTTTGGTTTTCTTCTGTGCATGATTAAGGTTATTATTTTTGTTGTGGTAGAATTAAGTATTTTGTTTTTCGTATCGAAATTACCCTGATTTTGGCGGGGATGGCAACCCGAATGGGGATGCCGTCCCTGTCACTTCGGCAAGGCTTTAGGTGTGTTACTGAAGCTACTGTCACGGTGGAGGAGTTTCTGGTCGCCATAGGAGAGAAGGTAGGATACGAGAATGTTGCTTATGCATCCCGGATGAATAAAGCGGTGGTGGTATTTCTTAAAGAAGAGTGTCTTGTTGATCGGATGGTTGAGCATGGCGTACTTCTTAAAAAAGAGTGTCTTGTTGATCGTATGGTTGAGCATGGCGTACTTCTTAAAGAAGAGTGTCTTGTTGATCGTATGGTTGAGCATGGCGTACTTCTTAAAGAAGAGTGTCTTGTTGATCGGATGGTTGAGCATGGCGTACTTCTTAAAGAAGAGTGTCTTGTTGATCGTATGGTTGAGCATGGCGTACTTCTTAAAGAAGAGTGTCTTGTTGATCGGATGGTTGAGCATGGCGTACTTCTTAAAGAAGAGTGTCTTGTTGATCGGATGGTTGAGCATGGCGTACTTCTTAAAGAAGAGTGTCTTGTTGATCGGATGGTTGAGCATGGCGTACTTCTTAAAGAAGAGTGTCTTGTTGATCGGATGGTTGAGCATGGCGTACTTCTTAAAGAAGAGTGTCTTGTTGATCGGATGGTTGAGCATGGCGTACTTCTTAAAGAAGAGTGTCTTGTTGATCGGATGGTTGAGCATGGCGTACTTCTTAAAGGAGAGTGTCTTGTTGATCGGATGGTTGAGCATGGCGTACTTCTTAAAGAAGAGTGTCTTGTTGATCGGATGGTTGAGCATGGCGTACTTCTTAAAGGAATGTTTATTCAAGTTACGCCGCTTTTTTCTCCATCAACAAGGGTAACGATTTCAAATGTACTGCCGTTTATTCCAAATGAGCTATTGGACCGCGAGTTATTGCGCTTTGGGAAGTTCGCCAGTTCAATTAAGGTTGTCCCGTTGGGTTGCAAACACCCGGCGTTGAAACAGGTTATGTCGTTTCGGCGACAGGTGTTTGTTTTTGGACTCACCGGAGCAGACTTTAGAGTTATCGTTTAAAATCAAGCATGACAATAGACTGTATATGGCTTATGCTAGTACGGGTAGTCAACGGTGTTTTGAGTGTGGGGATATTGGTCGTAAGCGACATGCTTGCCCGAAAAAGGGAGAAGGCAGAGGGAGGGGCGCAGGTGGTCATCGTAACGCCTTGGCCCACTGATGTAGGGAGAGATGGACCGACAGCGGTAGAGCAGCCAAAAGCACCTGTTGCTGAGGAACAAGTTATCCATGTTGAGGGCACGGAGTTGCAACTTGTATTAGAGGGAAATGTTATGCAGCAGAAAATTATTGTTGTAGAAGGTAAGGATGTATCTGAAGAGCCAGTTCCTCAGACTGGTGAGCAGCTGCCCAGTACGAGTGCTGGGGTAAAGGAAGGGGTTCATGTGGAGCTAGGCTCCCAGGTAGTGGAGGAGTTGCCCACTACGAGTGCTGGGGTTCATGTTGAGCTAGGCTCCCAGGTAATGGAGGAGATGCCCACTACGAGTAATGAGGTTCAGGTGGGGTTAGTCTCCCAGGTAGTGGAGGAGATGCCTGGTACGAGTGGGGAGTGTTGAAAGGGATGTGGTAGAGAGTCAGTTGTCTGTGGCCTCAGCTGAGGATCAAGAGAATGATATGGATATCTCTTTAGATATGACAGCAGCTGGTGACGATTCAATTTACGATCTGGAGGAGTTAAATGAGTTTCTGGATCAGACTTTTGGGAAATCTGTCAAATTGGCAGATTATTTTGATGTTGATAAGTTTGTGAGGTCAGCTGTGATGTTACAGAAGACGGTGGGGTTAGACCAATTGAGTGAGAAGAAGCGGTTTCGCTTGAGGAAATGTATTACTGCTGTTGCAGCAGCAAAAGGTGGTGGGAAACGTGGTCAGGTTAATAAGAGAAGATTAAAACAATGATGATGATCATGCTTCATAGGGTGTCTTTTTTTCTCTTTGGTTTCTCTGTGGTTTCTTCTGCTTTTCTTTTCTCTTTTATACATGGAGGTACTAAGGGTAGGTTCTCTCAATATGAATGGGGGAAGGGACAGGAATAAGAGGACTTGGGTATTAGAAGTAATAAAACAGAAAAGGCTTAATGTAGTTTTCCTACAGGAGACACATAGTGATGAGGCTAATGAAGTTGACTGGGGTATGTGTTGGGAGGGGCAGCATGTACTCAGTCGCGTTACTAATTTCAGTGCTGGGGTGGCAATCTTGTTTTCCTCAGGTTTAGGGGTGACTGTGGTATCTACAACAGAGATTGTCAAGGTCGGGTTTTATTGGTCAAGGTGGATGTTATGTTTTTTTTCAATTGTTTTTTTAATGTTTATGCTCCTAATGAGGGTACAGAGCGTATTGCTATATTTGATCAAATAAAGGAAATCTTAAGTGTGATCTAGAAGGGTGTATGGTTTTAGGGGGTGACTGGAACTGTACAGTGGATTTTACTGTTGATCGCACCGCTGAAGAACCACACCTGCGGTCAGCCAATTTGAGCTTTCTGATGTGTGGAGAGTAAGGAATGCAAAAGTTAGGCAGTACACGTGGCTAAAAATTATGAAGGTCGTGTCAGTGCAGCAAGGTTAGACAGGATGTATGTATCTGAGCAATACTGTAGTAGGGTTCGAAAGTGTGCCATTACTCCTGTGGGTTTCTCTGATCATCATATTGTTACTGTTGATATTCACTTGTCCTGTCCACGAAGGTCATCACCTTACTGGTATTTTAATGTTAAATTGTTACATGATGTCATGTTTTGTGAAAGGTTTTTGTTGTTTTGGGAAAAATGGAGGGTTACAAAGGGAATTTTGAGTCTTTGAGACAATGGTGGGAGGTTGGGAAGGCCCAAATACGAGTATTTTGTCAACAGTATACTGCTCTGTCTCAAACTGAAGTTAAAGAGACTATCAAGGCCCTTGAACAGGACATCAAGTCTATTGAATTGAAGTTGATCACTCAGAACGACCCTGGACTAGTCATGAACTTACAGGACAAGAGACATGAACTGAGGTCGTTTCTGCATGAAAGAGTGAAGGGTGCCTTGATTAGGTCTTGTTTCGCTTCCCTCAAGGATATGGATGCTCCTAGCGCTTTTTTAAAACCTAGGACAGTCGACATTGCAACGTAAACAGATGGTCTGCCTTCGTCTCCCTGATGGGAAGGTGACCACGGATGACAGTGAAATGCGTCAACATGCCGTGGATTTCTACTCGGCCCTCTATAAGGCGGAGGATTGTGACTCTGTGTACTGAACAGTTGTTACACGGTCTTCCTCAATTGGGACCTGAGCATTGGACTCTGACATTACACTGCAAGAGCTGTCCACAGCAGTTATGCAGCTCTCAACAGGCCGAGCCCCTGGCATCGATGGTTTACCATCTGAGTTTTATAAGCACTTTTGGGGGTCTATTGGGGAGGATTTTTATGAAGTGGTGTGTGAATCTTTTCATGAGGGTTCTCTTCCTGTATGCTGTCATCGTGCGGTGCTTTTCACTGTTGCCAAAAAAGGGGGATTTGGCTCTAATAAAAAATTGGAGACCTGTTGCTTTGCTGTGCGCTGAATACAAAATTGTTTCTAAATGTCTCTCAAACAGGTTGAAAGAGTATCTGGGATTGTTGATCCACAAGGACCAGTCCTACTGTGAACCTGATCGCTCTATTGTTGAGTACTTGTTTCTTTTTTTTTCAATTTAAAGTTTTATTAAGTTCTTGTTTTTCAATCAACCAACAAAACACATTCCACATTCACAGATGTGACAGGCTTTAAAAAAATAAAAAGTCAAAAAATAATAATACATTTGAAAAAATTAAAATACAATTAAAAATGAATGATAAAGTCAAATAAAAGCATTTATTTTTCTTAATCTATATATTTTCCTTGGTACCTGTATATACATACATACATACATACATACATACATACATACATACATACATACATACATACGCACATACGCACATATACATACACACACACATACGTACTCAAAAACTAAATTAAAATAAAAACACACACACACAAAAAAACAACATACCACTTGCAGCAGCACTATCAAGGTTCTTATCAGCTATTTCAAGCATTCGCTGAGACGATGGGCCAATAATTCCTTTTTAGGTTTTACAGTACCTTACACAAAATGTATCTGCGCATTTCCCTAGTCACCCCGTTCTCTCTGTCCAGTTTGAAATATAGTTGAATAGTGGGGACCAGAGTCTATCAAACTTGGGCTGTCTCTTGTGGAGGTCATAAGTGAGCTTTTCAAGAGGAAGGAAGTCAACAATCTGGTCAATCCACATTTTAAATGTAGGGGGGGTATTAGAGGCCCACAATAGAAAAATACATTTCTTAGCAAAGTATGTAATAGTCATAAGCAAATTTTCTCTGTCAGGATCAAGAACAAAGTCCTGCTGGGCATTAAGAAGATAGATACATGGGGTCATATCAAACTGTACCTCTAGTATTTTCTGTGCAGCGGTATGTACAGATTGCCAGAATCTGGCAATCTCCCTACAGCTCCAAAATACATGCATATAGGTTCCACATTCAGAGGTACATCTTTTACAGTTAGGAGACATATCTGTTTTCATTCTATGGAGTCTCAAAGGAGTATAATAAAATTTGTACAAAAATTTGTAATTAGATTCTTTCATTTTTACACTGGTAGAGGAGCAGTATACCTTGTCGCAAACCTCCGCCCATAACTCATCACTAATAGTCAGACCAAGGTCCTTTTCCCAGATTATTTTCAAAGGAGTAAAGGAGGAGCTTCCTTTCTCAGAAAGGAGTCTATAGATGCAAGATATTTTGCCTTTAATGGATTGTGCTGTGACAAGAAGGGTTTCAACTTCGTTCAACTGAGTTCTAAACCTCCTCTTGGAGGTAAATGAGGAAATTACATGTCTAATTTGAAGATATTTAAAAAAAATGGGATCTTGGCACGTCGAATTCACTGCAGAGCTCTTGAAAGGATTTCAGTGTAGTGGTTTTCTGATGAAATAGGTCTGAAAAGGTCCTGATTCCTAGAGTATGCCAAAGATTAAAGTTGGCATCCCTCAGGGCTTTTGGCAAGTCTGGGTTGCCTACTATAGGCGAGTGAGAACATATTTGGGAGGAAATGCCCAGGTATTTCTTACAGTCCCTCCACGCTAGTAGGGTGCTGTAAATCACAAAGGATTTGGCTATGTTGCCCACTTCACTAAAGTTATTAATGAATATAATTGAGCTTAAGGGCAATGAACCACAGGATTGGGCTTCTATCTGAATCCACGTTGACTCTTGTCTGTTTGTGATCCATGTTAGCATGTTGCGGATTTGGGCAGACCAGTAGTACAATTGAAGGGAGGGAAGGGCAAGGCCACCTTTAGATTCGGGTTTTGATAAAGTGGAAAACTTGATCCTAGGTTTTTTATTGCCCCATATAAATTTGGTGATGCTTTGGTTAGTTGTTTTGAAGAAGGAAACTGGGAGATAGCATGGGAGCATCTGAAATAAGTAGTTCAGTCTAGGAGGACGTTCATACGGATTACATTAATTCTTCCTACTAAGCTAATTGGGAGGGAGATCCAGGTTTGGAGATTGTTCTTGATTCGATCCAGGAGTGGAAGATAATTTTCCTTAAAAAGGCTATTCAGATCTGGTGTTATGAAGATCCCGAGGTATTGAAACCCCTGTGTTTTCCATTGGAAAGGACAAAGTGTCTTCATAGAGCTGGTGAGTGTAATATTGAGAGGGCAGACAGTGGATTTGTTAAAATTGATCTTATAACCTGAGAACTTGCCATACTGGGCAATTGTGTCTAAAATGAGAGGGAGGGATTTCTCAGGGTTGGATATGTAGAGCAAGACATCATCCGCGTAAAGCGAAATCTTGTGCTGCAGGCCACCTGCAGAAACACCCATAATACTTGGATTGCTCCTTATCAGCTCTGCCAGAGGCTCCGCCCCCAACAAGTAGAGCAGCGGGGACAGCGAGCACCCTTGTCTTGTGCCCCGTTCCAGAGGGAATCTGTCAGAGTTCAGTCCATTAGTAGTCACCATGGCATTTGGATGAGAGTATAGTGATTTGATCCATTTAATAAAATTTGGGCCCATATTGAACTTTTCTAAGACTGAAAACAGAAAGCTCCACTCCATCCTGTCAAACGCCTTCTCAGCATCCAGTGAAGCCAGCAGGACAGGGGTCTTTTGTGCGTTTACTTGATCAATAATATCAAAAAGACGGCGAATGTTATCAGAAGAGTATCTGTCTCTAATAAATCCAGTTTGGTCCGCTTTTTATTATTTTGGGAAGAAGAGTGTTTAGTCTTATGGCGAGCAATTTGGTAATTATTTTATAGTCGAAATCCAACAAGCTTATGGGCCGGAAGGACGAGCAGGATAGGGGGTCCTTGTCCTTTTTTAGCAACACTGTAATGCGAGCTGTGTGCATTGAGTCTGGGAGAACTCCATTTTTGCAAAAATCCTCCAGCATTGGAATGAAGATAGGGCTGAGCTGGGGCCAAAAAGCTTTATAGAACTCTCTGGGGAATCCATCTGGGCCTGGGGACTTATTAGGTGGCATGGAGGTAATTGCCTCCAGGATCTCCTCAGGAGTGAAGGGGGAGTTGAGATCTTCCTGGTCGGTCTCTGATAGTTTAGGTAGCGAGATTCCCTCTAGGAAAGAGTGGAGTTCTGCCTCCGTGTGTTTTCTCTCAGAGGTATATAGTTTGCAGTAAAAATCATGAAAAGTTAAATTGATCTTTTTGGGTCATATGTGACCTCGTCCTCTGCTGTTCGGATAGCCATGATTGTACGCTCTGACTGCTCCTTTTTAATTGGTAAGCAAGCAATCTACTGGGCCTATTGCTATACTCATGGTATTTCTGTTTAGTAAAGAAAACTTTTTTTTTATCTCCGAGTGTAGTCCAAATTCAGTTTGGCTTTGGCTGCTTTAAGATGACTCCAGGAAGTGCTGTCTAGGGATTGTTTATGTATTTTTTCACAGCATTCCAGCTCCCTCTCAAGATCTAGCCTGTGTGCTTCCATTGCTTTTTTCTTAGAGGAAGCATATGCAATTAGATGACCTCTTAGTGTGGCTTTAGCAGCGTCCCACATTGTGGCCGGAGAAACAGGGGAATCTTTATTGTCTTGTGTGTAGTTGTCTATCCATGTAGTTACTAATGTATGGAACTCGTCATTTGATAGCATGGAGGTGTTGAATTTCCAGCTCTTTGACCTCGGGATGTTTTTGCAGAGGTCAAAGCGGAGGTGGACAAAGGCGTGATCTGAAAGTGCTATGGGTCCGATTGTACAAGTGGCTGAATTTATGAAACTCTTTGGGATAAAAATGTAATCTATACGGGAGTAGGTGTTATGGACATTAGAGTAGTATGTATAGTCCATAGATGAGCTATTATTCTCTCTCCAGATATCTATCAGCCCCATCTCTTTAGTAAGAGAGTTCAACATCTTTGCAGATCTAGGATTTGTGGTGGGGACTTGAGATGATTTGTCTAGGGTTGGGTTAAGGGTACAATTAAAATCTCCGGCCACCACACCAAAGGAGACACAATGCTCATTGAACAGGGTTATAATTTTTGACATGAAGGCAGGAGTATCTGTGTTAGGGCGTATATGTTTAATATAGTAATTGGTTGACCATATAGTGACCCAGTTATCAAAATAAATCCCTCCGGATCAGATATGTTTTTGTCTATTATGAATGGAACATTTTTATGGATAAGTATGGCTGTGCCTCTACTGTTTGATTTGAAAGATGAGAAATACACCTGTCCCACCCAAGCTCTGCGGAGTTTGGCATGTTCAGCATCACAGAGGTGTGTCTCTTGTAATAGCGCAATGTCTGCTTTTTCCTTTTTTAGAGCACATAGTATCTTTTTCCGTTTTATTGCATGCCCTAGACCATGGCAGTTCCATGTCAATAGATTTAAGGTACTAGTCATCGTCATCGAGCAGTAATCGAACTTTAGTGCAAGTCATCGCTGGGTAAAAGTGGATAGTAATTACAACTGCGTTCACATAAAAGGAAAATAAATGGTGTACATAAAATAATAATCTCTGAACACCCCAGCCGAGTTCCCAATCAACTCGACACATCCAGTTGGATCTATTACCCCGCTCAGTCTCAATTCTGTGTTCCGAATAAAACAAAAACCGGGAACAGTTAGCAACGCACAACGTCTCCCTCGCCCCACCAAAGAAATGCCTCATCCTCTCCACCCCGCATTGAGTAAGTAACACAGTTGCCCTCGTCCAGACCTCAGTAAAAGAGGGGAGAAAAATAAAATCAATAGCCCAGCCTACATATACCTCCCCCAAGGGACATAGGGAACCCCAGGTAATAATAGCAACAACAACAAAAAAAACAGGGAAATAAAAGTAGGCTGAAACATTAGTAGGCCTAGGTTAGGCTATACAGCCCATCCCTCTCAGTTAAAGGAAAATAAATATAAATTGGACGGCTGTAATGACATTTAGGGGGTGGGTCTCTGGATATCGGCTATATGTCGTCTTACCTCCTTTAGTAATGGCATTAATCGCATTTAGTCATTGGTCTGTTTCTCATTGGCCAGGATTGTCTTTCAAAAACGTTTTGCCTCTTCGAGTTTTGAAGTGTCGCAAGGCTCCTTGGTGAAGAATCCTGAGCTCGTTTGGGTATTTGAATCCCCTGAAGATGCCTCGGTCAATGGAGTATTTCTTCACTTCGTCAAATTCTCTGCGCTTTCGGCGTATTCCAGCTGACAGGTCCTGGTGTAAAGCGAGTTTGGCGTTTCCCACTGTGATGGTGTTGTTTTTCGCCACCTGTAGGACTCGTTCCTTGTCGGTGAATCTCAGGAAACGTATGGTGATTGGGCGCGGTGGTTGTCTGGCTGCTGGTGGGGGCCTCAGTGCTCGGTGAGCTCTCTCGAGTTCTATGGGCCTGTCGGTGGGCAGGTGGAGCCACTGGGAAGTTTGTCTTGCAGGTAGCGGATCAGTGGCATGTTTCCCTCTTCTTTTTCGCCCAGATTGAATAGAACACAATTATTCCTTCGCCCCCTGTTTTCCAGGTCCTCTGTTTTTCTTCCAGATGCTCGATTTTCTTTTTAGCATATGCTATTGTTTCCATGGCATCTGTCAATAAGTTTTCCATGGATAGGATTCGCCCCTCTGCCTCGTCCAGGCGCCGCGTTTATGGTTATCTTGTTGTTGATGTCAGGCAATGCGTTTTCCAGGATTGTCACCTTGCCCCCTATCGCACTGAGCTGAGAGTTAATGGCATCTAATTTGGTGTTTAGTTCTGTACGTTGGGATCTCAACTCAGAGAGGATGTCTTCGACAGAGTGCGAGGTTGGCATTCGTTGTGCCTCGTGGGGGAGCGGGTTCTCTTGCTCCTGGCTAATGGCGCTAGTTATTTCTGAAGCTAGCTTCTTCTTGGAGGCTTTTTCCGTCACTAATACTCGAGTCCGGGTAAAAATGTCACCTGTAGTGTCGCCTTTTGTAGCCGCCATGACTTTTTCTTACTAAAGCTAAATGAGTGTGAACTTGGAATGGAGGTAAGATTAGGAATTGGAAACTACTTGTGCGGAGCTCTTAGTTCACGCGGCCATCTCGTTCAAGGGTCACATGATCCCAAACCGAGTACTTGTTTCTGATAAGAGATGTTTTAGACATTTGTAAACTGTCTGATGTAAATGTGGGTTTACTTTCTTTGGATCAGGAGAAGGCTTTTGATCGTGTGGGCCACCAGTACTTGTTTAAAACTAGGAAAGCCTTTGGGTTTGGGGATGTTTTTTTGTCTTGGATGAATTTACTGTATGCTGGGGCCTTGTGTATGGTGAAGATGGGGGGTGGTTTGAGTTGCCCCATCCCTGTCCAAAGGGGCATCAGGCAGGGATGTCCAATTTCAGGGCAGTTATATAGTCTGGCGATTGAACCAATGCTTTGTTTTTTAAGAGCGAAGCTTACTGGTTTCTCTGTGCCAGGTGTAATGAAGGGTCCCACGATAGCACTGTCTGCGTATGCAGATGACGTGATAGTTTTTATTACGGGGTGATGATGTTAAGGTTCTCTCAAACGCTTTAAAGGTGTATGAGGGGGCCTCCTCAGCTAGAGTCAATTGGGGAAAGAGTGAAGCGCTGTGGGCAGGTCGGCTTCAAACGGGGTCCGCTCCACGGTTACCAGGGGGGCTTCAAACGGGGTCCGCTCCACGGTTACCAGGGGGGCTTCAGTGGGGCAGAGATGGGATGAAGACTTTGTATTTTTTGGTCTGGACAACACTGGATTAAAGCTGCAGCCCTGTACCTGCCACCGGCTTCAAGCAGCCCAGAGATTGTTGTACAGAGACGGTTCTAGCTGGGTCGAAACAGCCTACATATTGATGAGGAGAGCGGGCTGTTTGGGCTTAGACAAGCACCTTTTCCTCTTAAAGCTGGAGGGGGGTGATTTGCCTGGCCTGACTCCATTAAATTTGTCTGTTATGCAGGCTTGGAGAGTCTTAGTCCCGTAAAGGCCTGCACGCCACCAGGGATGTGGCTTTTTGAAGAGCCTCTTTTTCACAACACTGCCATCCAGTTCCGTGTTGTGGGTTCAGCTAGCCTACGTTCATGCCTGTTAGGTGTGGGATATACCAAGCTGGGTCATCTGATGCGGAGCAGGAGCAGACCGTTGGAGGAGCTGAGATCCGATCATCTCACCTACTGAGGAAGGTCATCACTGAGGTCTGCGACTCCTTGCCAGTGCTTCATCTGCAGTATGTGACTGACACTTCCAATTCTGATCGGTGGAATGAGGGTCTGGATTATGTGTTCCCTGCACTGATTGTTAGTGCTGCGATGGGGGCATTCGAGGAGGACGTGGGGATGCTGCTTTCCTTCGATACCCCGGAGCTGGGGGAGTTCAAGGAGGTGGGAAAGAAGGCCATGTACAGAATATGTGTAAAGGTGTCCCATGCCTTTTCCCTGGAAGGGGTCAAATCGATGAGGTGTGCGGATGTGCTTGGTCCAGGTGCCTCTCCAAAAGGCTGTTGGCGATCATTATACAAACTGCCTATTGATAAGAGAACAGCTGACCTCCAATGGCTATAGCCACCAACATGCATCTGGTACACCTGGTACACCTGGACCCTACTGTTGGGGAGGGGTGTCCATTCTGTGCTGAGTCTGAAACTCTGGCACATCGGTTTTTACTGTGTCCCAGGTTGTTCGGGATGATTGAACTGATCACTGATTGGTTCTCAACATTGGGATAGGTTTTCTCTTCCCAACTGTATATATTTGGGCCAAAGTACAGGTTCAGTCAAAAGGGTGTATAGCTGTGTTGCTTAATTTTGTGTTAGGGGCAGCAAAATTTGTGATATGGAAGACCCGAAAAAACAGTATTCGGAGACAGGGGTCTGTGGATGTGGTGGGAATGCTGAAGGGAATGTTGGCAGCGAGACTGTTACGGATACCAGTATCCTGTGTGTGTATCCTGTGTGTGTGTGTATCCTGTGTTCTTTTCTCTCCTTCTCCCCTCACAGGTGAAAATCATCACTCCCCAATCAGTCACCAATCCAATCATCAATCAGAAGACACACCTCCTCCTGTTTCCGACCCAATCACAGTTCCTTTCCCTTGGTTTAAAAACCCTGTCAGTTGTTTGCTCTAGAGCTCAATCTCTCTGTAAATGCCATGTCTGTAGGTCTCTCTGTTTCACTCTCTCTTTATGTATTGAGCTATCTTTTGTTTGAGCACCTCCATAGCACTTTGTCATCACCTGTGAGTATTGTTTTTGGTTATGGTGTTGTGTTTGTTTGCTGGTGGGAAAAGGGGGAACCAAGACAAGTCGCCCATGGGCATACACTACCCGTAGGTAAACTTTGTTTAAAAACACTAGTTAGAACTGGGCGGACCCACCCACTGTATTTTTGGTTAGTTAGTTAGCTGTTGTTAAAGTAGGCTAGTCTAGCTTAGGGGTGTTTTTGAATACTTATTGTTTCTTTCCGTGGGTCCAGCTCAGCCCCTTTTCCTGCTCCCCCCATTACCGTGTGTTTTACAATAAACCCTGAGTTTGATGGTAGATTTCAGTTGTCGTGGTTATTTCGTTCACACTTTTACTTTGTCACTATTATAATTTGCATGAGTTATGTTACGGGTCTCATTACCATCCCCCCCTAGACTGTCGGGCCAAAAGGGATTTGTAACATAAGTGGGAGCTCATCTGGGATTTGTCATAACTGACACCCATGCCGCTCATGTAGATTGTTATAGTGGTATAGTTCAGTGTTGAGCGTCATAACTGCTGTAGAATTAGTGTTTGCTATTTTCGTTGGCTCTTGTGAAGTAGTTTAAGATGGCTACTTTTGAGTTGAAGTCCTTTTTGGATAACCCTTTGTGGGAGGTTTTTGACAAATGTCGTAGAGTTGATTTAATGACCTTGGCTGACCATTATTCAATATTGATTCCGCAGAGTTTAGTTAAGGCGGAGGTTAAACAGCTAGTGTTAAATGTATTGTTGGAAGAGTAGGTGCTTGTGTTACCGCTGCCTGAGCCTACGACCCCTGTAGGGGATGTTGCTGCTCCTGTAAGCCCATTGGTGTCTGAGAATGAGGGCGAGGCTAAAACACCAGCCACATTGTCCCGTTTTGATCCACTCTCCCCACTGTCAAACAGTGATGCCAGGAGGGATGTCCATTTAGCACAGTTCCAACTGGAGGCGGAAGAGAGCCCAAATTAGGCGAGAGACTCTCCAGTTGGAGGTATGTAAAATTGAGGCAGACAGAGAACAAAGGCAGTTTGAGTTCAAAATGCGCCAGATGGAAATGGAGGCAGAGACAGCAAGGCTAGCCTTCGTTCCTACTGTGCCTGTTTGTGAGCCGTCCTCACCAGCTGTGTCCTCAAACACGTTTGACATTAGTAGGCAGATTGCCTTAGTACCTTTGTTCAGAGAGTCGGAGGTTAACTCCTATTTGTGTGTATTTGAGCGTATAGCCGTAGCATTGAAATGGCCTGAAGAGGTATGGTGCCTATTACTTCAGTGTAAATTAACTGGTAAAGCCCAAGAGGTTTTGTCAGCGCTACCTCTGGAGGACAGTTTGAATTATGAAGTGGTCAAAGCTACTGTTCTTCGTGCCTATGAGCTTGTGCCTGAGGCATACCGACAGAGATTTAGGTCTCATAGAAAGTCTTCTAGTAAGACTTATGTGGAATTTGCTAGAGACAAGGGAAATCTGTTTGATAAATGGCATGCTGCTAGTAAGGTAACTGATTTCAACTCTCTCCAGGAGTTAATCTTGTTGGAAGAGTTTAAAAATTGCTTACCCGAACGCAATGTAGTTTACCTAAACGAACAGAAAGTATCCTCCCTGGCAGAAGTATCTGTGTTGGCAGACTAGTTTGTGTTGACGCACAAGAGTGTATTTTCGGCTCATACTGAGAGTAGAGCCACTGAGTTTCCTACTTTTAGCCCAAGTCGGCCAGCAGTAGTATATCAAGCACGCCAGAAGAATGAGCGTCCCTGTTTCTATTGTCATAAAGTGGGACATATGATTAATGATTGCTTCATGCTTAAACGCAAACAAGGGATGCCTCTTCGTGCCAAGCCACCAACAGGTGTTGGTCTAATTCGTACGGTTGTGAGGTCTGCAACAAAACAGGTGCCCCAGGGTAACTGTAGTTTGAAAGTCTCAGTCCCCGTGTGCCATTGCACTTTGTGAAAGTACACTCTGAGTTAATCAGTGGAATATTCAGAGTGGGGGTACGTCCTATGTTGCCAGTGAAATAGTGTGACCTTAATAATGGGTAACGATATTGCCGGAGGAAAGGTAGTACCCGTATTGGAAGTATTGGATAAAAGTGACCACTCTCTCTCGAATGAGCTGGCACAGAGTTATCCACATGTGTTCCCCGCTTGTGCTGTCACTCGTGCTCAGGCACGACAAGAGGGTGACGTGATAGATTTGTCGAACACTGTTCTGTTCAGAGGTTGATCAAGAGTATGGATTGTGTGATACCTCTGAGAAGCTGATCACCTCTGACAAACAGCCCAGGAAAGAATCAAAGAACGTTGAACTTATTGCTGATGCAATACAGTTACCAGTCACTCGTGAGCAGCTGATTGCTAACCAAAAGGTTGACAACAAGCTTGTTAAATGTTTTTCTAGTGTTGTCTTATTGGAAGAAGAAGAAGAAGAACGTGGCTTACTTCATTGATGGTAATCTCCTCATGCGTAAATGGACATCCCATGATGACGCGTGTGGAGATTGGAATGCTGTTTATTAAATAGTGATTCCTACAGCCTTTCGACAAAATGTATTATCCCTTGCTCATGATCACCAGTGGTCTGGTCATTTAGGAATCACAAAGACTTATGATCGGATCCTTCGACATTTCTTTTGGCCGGGTTTAAAACAAGATGTGGCTCAGTTCTGTCGGACATGCCACACATGTCAGATAACAGGAAAACCAAATCAGGTTATTCCTCCCGCTCCTCTTTGTCCCATACCTGTCATAGGTGAACCATTCGAGCATGTGGTGGTTGATTGTGTCGGACCGTTACTGAAGACAAAATCAGGTAACCAGTTTTTGTTAAAGATAATGTGTATGGCTACAAGATACCCCGAGGCCATTCCTCTGCGAAGGATTACAGCCCCGGTAGTGAGTAAAGCCTTAATGAAATGATTCACGACATTCGGGTTACCTAAGGTGGTACAAAGCGATCAAGGTACCAATTTCCTATCCAAGCTCTTCAAGCAGGTGTTAAAATCCTTGTCAATTACGCACCGTGTGTCAAGCGCCTATCACCCAGAGTCTCAGGGTGCGCTTGAAAGATGGCATCAGACACTGAAGTCTATGCTACGTAAATATTGTTTGGAATCTGAAAAAGATTGGGATGAGGGAGTTCCTCTAGTTTTGTTTGCTGCTCGTGAAACTGTGCAGGAGTCCCTAGGTTTCAGCCCGGCTGAACTAGTGTTTGGTCATACAGTGAGAGGACCAATGAAAGTCCTTAAAGAACAGTTCTGGTCCCAAGAGTTGTGTACAGGAGACGAGAATGTGTTGGACTACGTTGTCGCTTTCGTGAGCGCCTACACCAAGCTTGTGCTCTCGCAAAGGAAGCTCTGTCTTCCTCACAGAGGAGCATGAAAAGACACTATGATAAAGAGGCTGTTTCTCATCCACTACAGCCAGGTGATCAAGTACTGGTGTTATTACCTGTTCCAGGATCTTCACTGTCAGCTCGTTTCTCTGGTCCTTATTTAATTGAAAATAAAATAAGTGAAACTGACTATGTGCTTCAAACTCCTGATAGACAACGCCAATCTCGTGTGTGTCACATTAACATGTTGAAAGCTTACCACATGTTACGAATCCCTTTTGGCCCGACAGTCTAGGGGGGGGGTGGTAATGAGACCCGTAACATAACTCATGCAATTTATAATAGTGACAAAGTAAAAGTGTGAACGAAATAACCACGACAACTGAAATCTACCATCAAACTCAGGGTTTATTGTAAAACACACGGTAATGGGGGGAGCAGGAAAAAGGGCTGAGCTGGACCCAAGGAAAGAAACAAGTATTCAAAAACACCCCTGAGCTAGACTAGCCTACTTTAACAACAGCTAACTAACCAAAAATACAGTGGGTGGTCCGCCCAGTTCTAACTAGTGTTTTTAACAAAGTTTACCTACGGGTAGTGTATGCCCATGGGCAACTTGTCTTGGTTCCCCCTTTTCCCACCAGCAAACAAACACAACACCATAACCAAAAACAATACTCACAGGTGATGACAAAGTGCTATGGAGGTGCTCAAACAAAAGATAGCTCAATACATAAAGAGAGAGTGAAACAGAGAGACCTACAGACATGGCATTTACAGAGAGATTGAGCTCTAGAGCAAACAACTGACAGGGTGTTTAAACCAAGGGAAAGGAACTGTGATAGAGTAGGAAACAGGAGGAGGTGTGTCTTCTGATTGATGATTGGCTTGGTGACTGATTGGGGAGTGATGATTTTCACCTGTGAGGGGAGAAGGAGAGAAAAGAACACAGGATACACACACACACACACAGGATACACACACAGGATACTGGTATCCGTAACAGAGACTAAGGGTTGAGTTTGCCTATTATAAACTTGTCAATAATATTGATCTGTTTCTCTCTCTCTCACACACATACACACACACACACACACCAGCAGTTGCTATGTTATTTAGCCAGTGCAATTTCATCACAAATTAGAGTATCTTTAATAGACTGACCAATTTACTTTACTCATGGTGGATACTTAGACAATGGGTTGACATGTTCATCTACAAATTGGGATTCTTAAGTGTTTTTTTTTGTAATTTAAAAAATACAATTATAAGGTTTGGATCAGCTCTAATATTCTAAAGATTGCTGCTTCCATCAATGTAATTGTCTGCATCATTTCCAATCCCCCATATATTTTTGGGATATATATATATATATATATATACATATATATATAATATATATATACACATACATACATACATACAATACATACATACATACATACATACATACATACATACATACATACATACATACATACAAACAGTTGAAGTCAGAAGTTTTCATACACCTTAGGCAAATACATTTCAACTCAGTTTTTCACAATTCCTGACATTTAATCCAAGTAAAAATGCCCTGTTTTAGGTCAGTTAGGATCACCACTTTATTTTAAGAATGTGAAATGTCAGAATAATAGTAGAGAGAATGATTTATTTAAGCTTTTATTTCTTTCATCACATTCCCAGTGGGTCAGAGGTTTACGTACACTCAATTAGTATTTGGTAGCATTGCCTTTAAATTGTTTCACTTGGATCAAACGTTTCGGGTAGCCTTCCACAAGCTTCCCACAATAAGTTGGGTGGAATTTTGGCCCATTCATCCTGACAGAGCTAGTGTAACTGAGTCAGGTTTCTAGGCCTCCTTGCTCACACACACTTTTTCAGTTCTGCCCGCAGAGGTCAGGGCTTTGTGATGGCCACTCCAATAGTTTTTAAGCCATTTTGTCACAACTTTGGAAGTATGCTTGGTTGGGGTCATTGTCCATTTGGAAGACCCATTTTCGACCAAGCTTTAACTTCCTGACTGATGTCTTCAGATGTTGCTTCAATATATCCACATAATTTCCCTCCCTCATGAAGCCATCTATTTTTGAAGTGCACCAGTCCCTCTTGCAGCAAAGCACCCCCACAACATGATGCTGCCACCCTCGGGCTTCACGGTTGGGATGGTGTTCTTCGGCTTGCAAACCTCCTCCTGTTTCGTCCAAACACAACGATGGTCAATATTGCCAAACAGTTATATCTTTGTTTCATCAGACCAGGAGACATTTCTCAAAAAAGTACAATCTTTGTCCCCATGTGCAGTTGCAAACCGTAGTCTGCCTTTTTTTATGGCGGTTTTGGAGCAGTGGCTTCTTCCTTGCTGAGAAGCCTTTCAGGTTATGTCGATATAGGACTCATTTTTACTGTGAATATAGATACCTTTGTATCTGTTTCCTCCAGCATCTTCACAAGGTCCTTTGCTGTTGTTCTGAGATTGATTTGCACATTTCGCACCAAAGTACTTTCATCTCTAGGAGACAGAACGTGTCTCCTTCCTGAGCGGTATGGCGGCTGGATGGTCCCATGGTGTTTACACTTGTGTACTATTGTTTGTACAGATGAACGTGGTACCTTCAGGCGTTTGGAAATTGCTCCCAAGGATGAACCAGACTTGTGGAGTTTTTTTTTCTGGAGTCTTGGCTGATTACTTTTAATTTTCCCATGATGTCAAGCAAAGCGGTACTGAGTTTGAAGGTAGGCCTTGAAATACATCCACAGGTACACCTCCAATTGACTCAAATTATGTCAATTAGCCTATCAGAAGCTTCTAATGCCGTGATATCATTTTCTGGAATTTTACAAGTTGTTTAAAGGCACAGTCAACTTAGTGTATGTAAACTTCTGACCCACTGGAATTGTGATACAGTGAATTATAAGTGAAAGAATCAATTGGAAAAATTACTTGTCATGCACAAAGTAGATGTCCTAACTGACTTGCCAAAACTATAGTTTGTTAACAAGAAATTTGTGGAGTGGTTGAAAAACGAGTTTTAATGACTGCATATATATACAGTTGAAGTCGGAAGTTTACATACACTTAGGCTGGAGTCATTAAAACTCGTTTTTCAACCACTCCACAAATGTCTTGTTAACAAACTATGTATATGCATACAGAAACATTCATACATATATACATACATTTTTTTTTGAATATACCTTTATTATTCCCTGCAAACCCTACCACCCTTCCCCCAATTGGAGTAAACTAATAAACAATAACACTTATGCTTCTACCTTCAGTTTATACATATTAATAACCTTCAGTGCATACATACACATTTTACATGCACAATCTTTCAATCGTTATATTTTGTTTGTTTTTAGTCCTTCCTCTATTTCTGATGTCCATCCAGTTAGATTTATATTTGTAACTGTGCTATTTCACAAAATTTCTGAACCTATATACATTTTACAGACCCCGTATGTTTTACATTGTTTATCTTGTTATTAGTCCCACCCTTCAGCTCCGTTCAACACCTCCCATCTGTCTCTTAACACCATCCATATTGGATTTCTATTTGCCATATATTTTTCAACTGTGCTGTGATGCTGAACCTTTCTATTCTCATAGCTTCTGCAGATTGTAAATTAAAGAAACATTTTTGCAAAAATAATAATTATATTATTGATTGATTGACTATGACTTTTTAAATCACCCAGTATTGGTATCTGCAACGTTAATTCTAGGTAAATGCTGCAATTCTTCAGCCATTCCTGGACCTGTGACCAAAAACGAGCTACATATGGACAATACCAAAATAAATGATCTAATGACTCTGCCTCCTCACAGCAGAATCTGCAGAGCTGGGAAGATTGTATCCCCCACATATATAACATTCTATTGGTTGCAAGAATTTTGTATAATAATTTAAATTGAAACATTTGAAATTTTGAATCCGGCATTGTTTTGTCTGTTAATTCATAAACCATGTGCCATGGAATGGGTACATCAAAAATCTCTTCCCAACTATTTTGCAATTTATACGGCACAGCTGTCAATTTTTAGGTCCTAAATGAAATTGGTATGTGTTCTTATTTTGCACAATTTTCCTTAAAACCACCTATGGTCTTTAATGCCGGGCCCGACAGACAAGTTCATAGAAAATAAAAAAATCGACAGTAAGTTATGTTTAAAATATAGATTTGTTTGGGCTGGTTAGACTCAGTTTAACCAGCCATTATTATGAGCTGTCCTCCCCTCAGCAGCCTCCACTGCTTAAAATATATTTATTTCTGTGAAACTTATTGAAATTTCCCAGAATTTTGCAACCCTAGTCAAAATACTGCTGGCCCTCCTCTGCTCCTCTGTTGTTAGATTGTGAGTCTAACCAGCCCAAACAAATCTACCCATCCATTAGCAATCTTAATAATCATGGCCTTCAATATAACACAATGTTGTTTATCTTTATCTTTACTGGGATCCCCATTAGCTGACGCCATGACGACCACTAATCTTCCTGGGCTCCATGAACACAACAAAACATAATTTACAATTTATATAGAAAAACTGTACCACAATTGACGGTAGTAGACAATACAAACATTTAACATGTAGACATTACAGACATCAGTTCTCGATTGGTCTGGTCAGGGTAGTTTGTTCAATTGCAGTTATGAAGTTATCATAGGTCAGGTAGCTCAGGGTAGATAAACTACCTCAGGGCATTATGCTGATTTACACCTTTTGATTCATTCACTCATCCTCTCCCCACATCTCCATCTTATTACCTGAGACAAAACATATTTTAGTAGTAGTCTAATCAGTCTCTGAGTTACAGAAGGGTCAGATGTGTCCAATCCTGTCTGCTCTCTACTGCCGTCTGCATGGTGATTGGCTGCTCTGTCGCCACGGAGATGGTGTGGTGTTGTGTAAGCGGGTGGAGACGGGGCTCTTTGGTAATCACATGACTGAGGTGTTCTCTGTTGGGTGCTTTAAATTTACACTGTTGCTTTCCAATTTCTTTCCAAGTGTTGTAAGATTCTGCTGGTTTCTCCTTAAATGACTGTTTTTGTTCAACAGTCTGATAGGTAAAGTACCTCGCTCATGGCTAGAACACTAATACTAATACCAGCAATCTTCCGGACACCTTTTTTACCTTTCCCATGGTGTAGTTTCTGTCAGAATGTTATCGTATGTTTTCGTGAGGAAGAATCGAGCTTGAGCTCCAGGTTGAATGGACAAACTAGACACATACGAATATATATCATATTTTATGTTTGTGTCATCCTGCTTAGTGAATCTGACAGCGTACTCGTAAGTATAGTAATAATTACTAGCATCTTTGTGATTGGAGTAGAATGCAACCCACGAGTTATAGAAATCAGTCTTCCATTTGGTGAAGGTCTTTTTGATGAACAGGCGAGCGCAAGCATAGCTGCCTTTAGTGTAGAGCTGCAGACTGGCGTCATAACCCTCTATGCCAACAGGAACCTTCCTGTCTGCGTCATCATACCGAGGCCCGGTTATGAAGACATTTGACCCGTCCTTGGAGAGGAGCTTGACCTGTAGGCCGTGGTTAAGGTACTGGTTGCTGTCATAGGTTCCGTAGCTGCGCGTGCCAAGAGGGAGAGAGAAGAGATTATTTCCATTGTTATTAAAGAGTGCCAGCATCACCCCCACATCCAGTAGGCTGTCAGGGACATTAGCCCATCCGAGCCGGGCGTACCCACTTTCTGTGGATTTCACCTGGATCACAACAGCATAGCACTCTGTGTGGTGGTCATTCACCACTGCCTCTTTCATTATAGCAGTGGACTCATTCAGAGTCATTCTGCCTGCTTCTTCAACCTTGTATGTGCTACTAGAGGCATAGCAGTTCTGTGTGAATAACATGGAGTGTACGTCATAGCCGGCAGCGTACAGAAATGCCTGCACACTGTCCACCCTGTTATGGATGACGGTCCTGATCTCCCGCAGGAGGGCGGGGCTGATTTGGTAGGTGTTATGGGGATCATACTCACTGCTATGGGGGTCATACTCACTGCTTCTTCGATAGTGCTGTGTTATGTAGACTGCCTCTAACAGTGGCCAGTTGGGGCTTGTTCTGACAACTAACCTGTCCATGTTCCTCTCTAAGTTTCCTGGGGTAAGGTAGTAGCTGCGAGTGACATAAGGATAGAGTGGGTATGCTGTTGGTGTGTTGATATTCCCAACTGCGTAGTAACCCTGTCTGTTCTGATCTGACAGTGGTGGAAAAAGTTCTTCATAGTTATTGAAGTAATGGAAGCCCCAGTCTCCCCTTTCTGGCGAGAACGTTGGTATGAGTACATCGTTGTTATCGACGTATAGGCCGCTAGAGACAAAGTGTAGCAGCATTAGGCCATGACGAGGGAATCTGTGGCCAAACTCGATGTTCCTGAGGTCATTTATTGAGCGAAGGACAGGTATGACTGCAGACACTAAGACCAGTGGTAGCAACAAGAAGAAGATGCAAAGCAAGGCTTTTCTCTCCATGGTAATCCTGTGAGAGAGAGAGAGAGAGAGAGACAGTATGATAGCAGGAGTACCTCAAGTATTTAAAATTGATGGATTGATTGATTGCATTTGGAATTGATTGATTGCAACGGCGAAGGTGCATAAAGATGGAGGAATTCAGATATGACGTTTTTAGCACCACACACAGACCCACACACACAGACCCACACACAGACCCACACACAGACCCACACACAGACCCACACAGACACACACACACACACACACACACACACACACACACACACAGAGACCCACAAACCACTGCGCGCAAAATGGTTCAATGTGTCAATAAATCTACTTTTCCCATTTGTTCAAATTGCCGCCGTCTTGGATCTAGAATTAGGATCATGTATACTGTGCTAAAGCTGATACCAAAAATAGTAACGCAGAGCAATGTATGGCAAATTTAGCAAATTAGGGTTTTGTGGTAAGTACATGGGAGTCGCCATCTTTGTTCACTAGTGATGGGGGAAAAAATCTATAAATGTACATATCACAATAATATTTTGGGACAATATTATATTTATATACACCGCTGTTCAAAAAATTTGGGGTCACTTAGAAATGTCCTTGTTTTTGAAAGAAAAGCACATTAATTTGTCCATTAAAATAACATCAAATTGATCACAAATACCGTGTAGACATTGTTAATGTTGTAAATGATCATTGTAGCTGGAAACTGCAGATTTTTTATGGAATATCTACGAAGTCGCTGTGGCGTACAGCAGGTCAGCCACTAGGGGGAGACTCGAGGTGACAGATGGAGTATACATCATGAGGCGATGGCGCCATCTGCTGGACGTGCCAGGTCTCAACGGGCTCTCCGCCCAGGACTAATAGGGGCTGATTGGGGAGTTGGTGAGTAATCAAGGGCTGATTGCTCACCAGCTGTACAAGCCCCATAAAGCTGCCAGAAGGGCAGCACACAGGGAAGGACTCGGGGAAGTAAGGTGACTTCTGTGTAGTTGGAGACGGTGCCCGAGCTAAGATGAGGGAGTTTGTGTGCATGACAGGATACTGCAAGACCCGGAGCCCAGAAGACTGTGTCCCGGAGAGGGAGGGTCTCATGGGGGTGACCTATCCTTTTCTTTTGATTTATTATTTAATAAACACCCTTGAAAACGAGCAAATCATACTCCGTCTGTGTCTGATCTCTGTAAATGTTTTGACCAAACCCCCTGGTCTGCCACAGCGTACAGAGGCCCATTATCAGCAACATCACTGCTGTGTTCCAATTGCACATTGTCTTAGTTAATCCAAGTTTATAATTTTAAAATGCTAATCATGATCATTAGAAACCCTTTTGCAATTGTTAGCACAGCTGAAAACTGTTCTGATTAAAGAAGCAATTAAACTGGCCTTTAGACTAGTTGAGTATCTGGAGCATCAGCATTTGTGGGTCGATTACTGGCTCAAAATGGCCAGAAACAAAGACCTTTCTTCTGAAACTCGTCAGTCTATTCTTGTTCTGAGAAATGAAGGCAAAATGTGAGAAATTGCCAAGAAACTGAAGATCTCGAACAACGCTGTGCACTACCCCCTTCACAGAACAGTGCAAACTGGCTCTAACCAGAATAGAAAGAGTGGGAGGCACCGGTGCACAACTGAGCAAAGGGACAAGTACATTAGAGTGTCTAGTGTGAGAAACAGACACCTCACAAGTCCTCAACTGGCAGCTACATTAAATAGTACTCACAAAACACCAGTCTCAACGTCAACAGTTAAGTTGCGACTCCGGGATGCTGGCCTTCTAGGCAGAGTTGCAAAGAAAAATGCCATATCTCAGACTGGCCAATAAAAAGAAAAGATTAAGATGGGCAAAAGAACACAGACACTGGACAGAGGATCTCTGCCTAGAAGGATAAACTTGGACTAGCTAACACAACGTGCCATTGGAACACAGGATTGGTGGTTGCTGATAATGGGCCCCTGTACACCTATGTAGATATTCCATAAATTGCCATTTCCAGCTACAATAGTCATTTACAACATTAACAATGTCTTAACATCAAAATAATAAGTGATTTTAATGGACAAATACATGTGATTTTCTTCTCATAGCTCAGGCCATCTTTATGTAGAGCAACAATAATTGTTTTCAGATCCTCAGAGAGTTCTTTGCCATAAGGTGCTATGTTGAACTTCCAGTGACCAGTCAGTATGAGGGAGTGTGAAAGCGATGACACCAAATTTAACACACCTGCTCCCCATTCACACCTGAGACCCTGTAACACTAACGAGTCACTTGACACCGGGGAGGGAAAATGGCTAATTGGGCCCAATTTGGACATTTTCACTTAGGGGTGTACTCACTTTTGTTGCCAGCGGTTTAGACATTAGTGGCTGTGTGTTGAGTTATTTTGAGGGGACAGCAAATTTACACTGTTATACAAGCTGTACACTCACTACTTTACATTGTAGCAAAGTGTCATTTCTTCAGTGTTGTCATATGAAAAATATTGACAAAAATGTGAAGGGTGAACTCAATTTTGTGTTTTTTTGTGTATATATAATTTATATATTTTTGCTACTGTAGGTTAAATATCTTCTCTGAATTAAGATTCAAAGTGCTCAATCGCTGTTAGGAATTTTACAGTACAATTCCTAATCGCACGCATAATACATGCGAGAATTTAGCAGAAAAGGGAATATCTCATTGTAATCAGATAGACCAGATCTAAGATCATAAACACTGTTAAATATTTTACAATTCCCAACTGCACACAAATATGAGTTTAAGAGAAAAAGTATCTATGCATTAGTAAATTCTTCTCTTACCGTGTTCCTGGTGAACCGTCCTCTGATCTAGTGAACACTGAACCACCTCACCTCCTTTTACAGCCCAGCAGAAGACTGACGTCTCCAGAAAAGGAAATGAGTCATTGGCTATTATTCCCCAAACAAGACCACATTTTATTGGTCCAAACCGAAACAAATCTGTAGCAATCAAAGTTTTGACAACCCAGTACAACACAGTAGATCATTGTAGAGTACAGTACAGTACAGTACAACACAGTAGATCATTGTAGAGTACAGTACAGTACAGTACAGTACAGTACAGTACAGTACAGTACAGTACAGTAGATCATTGTACAGTACAGTACAGTACAGTACAGTAGATCATTGTAGAGTACAGTACAGTAGAGTACAGTACAGTAGAGTAGAGTGCAGTACAGAAGAGTACAGTAGAGTATAGTATAGTACAGCAAGGTAAAGAAAAGTACAGTAGAATACAGTATAGTCCAGTAAAATAGAGTATATTACATTATATTGTACGTTACCTACGGTACTGAACTTTACTCTACTGTTGTGAACTATACTCTACTTGAATTTACTGTACTCTAAGGTACTGTGTAGTGTTTTCTACTGCAACTGTGGTTTGTGACTACTATGATTTCCCATTGTGGCCAATTTAATTGAATTCATTCTGTTACAGATTTTTCGGTCACTCTGTTACTCAGCTGCATGTGTAAAGGGGTCAGAGAGAGTTGAGAGAAAGTTAAGATGAATCACTAATGAACTTAGTTGCAACATTACAAGAGAATCAGTCATATGGACACTGAAACACATTGAGACATTATTTTACTGTAATAGAGGAGAAGTTAATCTTTCTAACGATAGGAGTATCAATGAACACTGATTCTGTTCTAGTCTGTGTTTTATAAATGATCAATTAGCATAAAACACAGTTCTACAAAGAATTGGCAACACGTTCTCAGTCTGAGGAATAATGTAGACCACTTTATTTCAACATCTGAACAAGGTGGACAGGCTAGCATGCTGTTCAAACAGTTGGAGACAGATAGAAGGGTGTGTTCTTCCTGGTTAGCTGGCAAAAAGGTCCAAGTTGGCTAAACTTGAAATAAAATTAGCTGGCTACTCACTAGCACGTAGGCTTGTGCTTGAGTGATTGTTTGCGAGACATGTGTACATTTTCTATAATGCCTGCTACAAGAAGTTAGTTATTCTTAGTGAATGTGCATTATGCATGGTTCTGGTTATATTTGTAACAAAAATGTTATTTTCATAGACAGACTTGAAAGCCAGATGAGTGATTATTGCAAAAAAAGTATGTTAAACTATTTGTATAAAATAACGATATTATTAGTGTGTCTTATGGTTTTGGAAGGCTTATATTTAGCTTAGGTATTTAGGCTAGGTATTTAGCCTAGGACATACTAAGATCCATAATGTCTGAGAGAGATATGCCACACAGCTGCACTCTTAGAAAAAAGGTGACACGTTTTGATCACTTAATCACTTCATAAATAAAATTGATATCAGTAAAAACACTATAACTAATTGGTAGGTCTACCTTGTTACTTTCATCATCTTCCCTCATGAGGGAGAGATTAGAACATATTGTAAAGATATGTGGATGTTTGGTAACGGAATGCCCAAACACTAGGCAGTACTTTTAAACTTACAGAAGGCAAAACATTTCTGAAAAACTATTCATGTTGATATTAGCTGGCAGGGGCCTTTACTTCAACATGACTGTGTTTTGATGTATTTCTAAAACCTTTTAAGACTTTTTCTAGCAGACGTTTTTGAGGCCCCTTTTCCATTTGTTTGAGCAGAAATCAAAGCCTTTGATTATTCCACATTTTTAGGGTGTAAAATGGTTGAAAAACATATGCCTTAATTTCCCCAAAATATAGACTCAGCTTTCATTTGACACTCAATGTTATATGCTCCTATAAACTTCAAATGTTGGTGCTTATGTGTCCTTTTACATGGGAATTACCCTGAGCAGGGGAACAAGACCAAGGTGTGTTCCCAGAGTAGCTAGCATTAGCTAGCTAAGTGAACATCTAACTATCGAATGCAGCCACACAATGTTTGACACCACTCAAGATAATAAGTACATTTCTCAACAGATTTTTTTGTGTGGAGATTCACTGGAACAGCTTATGATGCAACACTAACAATGAAAACGTTTCCAACTTACCGCCTTCAAACCGGTGCAGCTAATTTCACAACACCATGATTGTGACAGCTTCCCACATGAAGCAATACACAAACAGGTCCGTCTGGAATGAGGTTGGCACAAGGCTACTGGGTAACTTGAAGAAGATAAATACTTTATTTTCCATTTTCTTTGCTAAATGTGATTTTGCTTTCAACCCAACTCCATTGGAGGACAGTGGAAGTTGATAAAACGTCTTCTTCATTTTTAAAATGAAAGCCAACATCTTTCGGCCCTTTACGTTCGCCAACCCCATTGAGACGCAAAACCCAACTTTACCCCTCCCTTTCTTCTTCTCTTGAATCACCTAGCTGTCATCCTTGCTGTTTGAGACTGAAATCGAAGCACACTCTGCTTGTAATGCATTCACTTTAGAAATATATCCAACATAGCGTTTCATATGAATGCATCTTTGCTTGTTCCCCAGAATGGGACAGGATGGGGTAACCTCTGAGGTAGTTAGCTGGGGTTAGTGCAGCCTTGTGCTCAGCCATGTTTGGTTATGTGTTCTCTTCACCTCTGGTAATTGGTTAGAGATTGACTCTATGAAACATTTAAGATCGGCTGCATGTGTAAAAGGGTCAGAGAAAGTTGAGAGTTTAGATGAATCACTAATGAACTTAGTTGCCACATCTGAGTGGGATAGAACCTGATTGATATAATGCATTTTCAACATGGAGGTTAGCCTATATCCCCACAAAGCAGGAATGTGTTGGCTGCTGAATCAAGAAGAAAATGGGTAACTTTTAAAAAGAAAGAACCAATCGGATACAAATCTCAGAGAGAGAGAGAGAGAGAGAGAGAGAGAGAGAGAGAGAGGTTGTTCTGGGAAGCGGTATGAGGAAATGGTCCTGAGTCTCGTCATTCTCCCTCAGTTTGACAGACCCCCACCTCCCTCTTCTGTTCTTCTCCCATCACTTCTGCTTTTCATTCCCACCAAATGAGAGCAACATGGTTGGTCCAGACTACAAAGCAGCCATGGCAGGCCCTTTCTCCCTGCGCTTCTCCCTCCTTCCTCCCGTGCAATGCTAAACGCTGACTTTCACTGTAAACAGAGATTTCATCATCAAGGATCTCTGCTCTCCCTTCCACATTTCAATAATCCCTACATCTCTGTCCCCTGTGGTTTACTACCACATTCTTAGAAAAAAGGTTTCCAAAAGGATTACTCGGCTGTCCCCATAAGATAACCCTTTTCAGTTTCAGGTAGAACCCTTTTGGGTTCCATGTAGAACCATCTGTGGGAAGGGATCTTTATATAACCCGAAAGGGGTCTACTTGGAACCAAAAGGTTCTACCTGGAATACGTTAACGAATTAATTTGATGAATTCAAATGTATTTTTTAGCGCGATATTCCAAATGCCTGTATCAAAAGAATCAAGGATTTTTTCTTTGTTTTTATGAGCGTTTAGGTCCTCTTGTTCTCACATTGTCTTTTTGGTCTCGTCTCCTTCACTCCCTTTCTGCTGTAAAGCACCGTCTTCCCATTAAAACACACACTAAGCCCCTCCCCCTGCCACTCACAACAACAAAGTTGAGAGATCACTTCTTCCTCTCTGACAAGCGGTTTCAACTCGCTATTTGCATTTGAGGTTTGGTCCAACAGAATCAGTCATATGGACACTGAAACACATTGAGACATTATTTTACTGTAATAGAGGAGAAGTTAACCTTTCTAACCATACCCTTTTTATGTCTCAACTCCTCAAATTGTGCGCAAAGCAGACTACTACAACAGGAGTATCAATGAACACTGATTCTGGTCTATGTGTTTTATAAATGATCAATTAGCATAAAACACAGTTCTGCAAGGAATTGGCAACACGTTCTCAGTCTGAGGAATAATGTAGACCACTTTATTTCAACATCTGAACAAGGTGGACAGGCTAGCATGCTGTTCAAACAGTTGGAGACAGATAGAAGGGTGTGTTCTTCCTGGTTAGCTGGCAAAAAGGTCCAAGCTAAACTTGAAATAAAATTAGCTGGCTACTCACTAGCACGTAGGCTTGTGCTTGAGTGATTGTTTGCGAGACATGTGTACATTTTCTATCATGCCTGCTACAATAGGTTAGTTATTCGTAGTGAATGTGCATTATGCATGGTTCTGGTTATATTTGTAACAAAAAGGTTATTTTCATAGACAGACTTGAAAGCCAGATCAGTGATTATTGCAAAAATAAAGTATGTTAAACTATTTGTATAACATAATGACATTATTAGTGTGTCTTAAGGTTGTGGAAGGCTTATATTTAGCCTAGGTATTTAGCCTAGGACATACTAAGATCCATAATGTCTGAGAGAGATATGCCACACAACTACACTCGTAGAAAAAAGGTGCAATCTAGAACCTAAAATGGTTCTTTGCCTGCCCCATATGAGAACCCTTCGAGGAAACCTTTTTGGTTCCAGTGTAGGGCTGGGCGATATGACCTAAAAATAATGTCTTGAATTTTTCAAACTTATGGCCAGATTCAGAATATATATCTCGATAAAAAAAGAAAAGTTATCTCTAAATAAGCTTTGTTCTGCAATTAATGGTCAAATACACTGCATTTCTAACAGAGTAATAATCTAATGAAATGAGGGCTTGTTTGTGTGAGAGAGAGAATGTGTGTGCGTGTGGGTTGTGCCTCTTCATGTGAACATAAGTCTCTGCTGGACAGAAGTATGTTCAGTGCTGTGACCTTGTGGCACGCTAGTCAATTAATTTCTCATCTTCTCCACCAGGAATTTCCCTTTCCACAAGGAATCCTATTCATATCTTACTACTGTAATATATTAACGGGTACTAACCAGCAAATAGCATTTGATCTAGACTAGAGGAACTACATATTCACTTCAATTATCCAGTCGGCTATAGTATAATGGGAGGATTTTCTCTAAATGGTATCTAAATAATATACATTTAACATAGATGAAGCCTCACGGCAATAGCCA
Organism: Oncorhynchus nerka; assembly: GCF_034236695.1. Taxonomy (NCBI): domain Eukaryota; kingdom Metazoa; phylum Chordata; class Actinopteri; order Salmoniformes; family Salmonidae; genus Oncorhynchus; species Oncorhynchus nerka. The sequence continues at coordinate 24,952,969 of NC_088416.1, read as the reverse complement.
CAAAACACCTAAATGTCGTTTCCATGATAGCCATGTGAGCGATGACCGATGATGACACATTAATGCTGCACGTTAATTCCATGGTTGCCTGGGCAGTGCAATAAAGCATTACAAGAGTGGTGTGTGAAAAGGTCAGGACTTCACCGCACTCCAGCAGCATGGGGCTGTAGGAGAGAGAGAGAGGCCTTATGTCTTCTGACTCCTCAGTCTAAAGCACTAATGGGAAAGAGAGGACTTTAAACAGCCCAAGGCATTAGCTGCTTGGCCCACGACTCACAGTCGACAAAGATACAGACTGGCTACAACTTCTGTAGCTGTGTGTGTGTGTGTGTGTGTGTGTGTGTGTGTGTGTGTGTGTGTGTGTGTGTGTGTGTGTGTGTGTGTGTGTGTGTGTGTGTGTGTGTCACAAGGTGGATAGTGACAGGTTCTAAGTAGTTGCCACATCTGAGTGGGATAGAACCTGATTGATATAATGCATTTTCAACATGGAGGTTAGCCTATATCCCCACAAAGCAGGAATGTGCTGGCTGCTGAATCAAGAAGAAAATGGGGAACTTTTAAAAGAAAGAACCAATGAGAGAGAGAGAGTTCTGGGAAGCGGTATGAGGAAATGGTCATGAGTCTCATCATTCTCCCTCAGTTTGACAGACCCCCACCTCCCTCTTCTGTTCTTCTCCCATCACTTCTGCTTTTCATTACTACCAAATGAGAGCAAAATGGTTAGTCCAGAATACAAAGCAGCCATGGCAGGCTGTCATGCTGTTCAAACAGTTGGAGCCAGACAGAAGGGTGTATTCTTCCCTGTCAGGTTCTATGTTGAGCAGGCCGAGTGATGCAGAGGCAGTCAACAAAATTACAGTTTAACACATTTATTTTAAGGCATGGTTTTCATCACGGTTCCAGCACACTTCCTTGTTTCAATTCAATTACATTTCTTTGTCTCCATATTTCATTGACATTCATATTTTTTTGGGGTTACAATTTGCTTTAAATACCGAGTTAGAACCAACATAGATACATACAAAGGGGCACAGGACACTAGCCCAACAGGTGTCCATCTTTTTTACAGCACCTACTCCATCAGCCATGTGCTCTCTCACTGACCGCATCAGCCATAAGCTCTCCGCCATGCCTCCGGACTGCATTACTTCCTGTAGGCGGGTGGTATAAATGCATTCAGCTCAAATCACATGACCAGTCAATTAGCCAATAGAAATTCTTGTTTCTGATTACATGCAAATGAGTCACACCTGTCACGTGTGTGTGTGTGTGTGTGTGTGTGTGTGTATGTGTGGAGTCTTGTTCTCTCTCAAGGTCTTGCTTTAATCATCATCATCTGTCAATCTCTTTGGCTCTAATTGGGTATTGGTGTGTTTACCACTTTATCAAGATGCTATTGTGTATTCAGCCTGTGTGGAGATCGCAATAGAAAGTCATCCTCAGACCGTAGCCTATAGTTTGTTCACATTGAAGAAAAGACTGTTCAGATGCCAGTGACAGTGAGTGGGAGATAGTGGGCGGACTACAGTGTGTGTCTGTTAATGGCAGTGAGAGGAAAGCAATCAGCATAGAGAGTTATGGGAGAGGGAGTTATCATATTATATGAAGAGAAGATACACAACTAGAGATGCATATAAAGGTTATAATGAACCAGGGTGTATGTGTGTGTGTGTTATTGGCAGCTAATTTGTGTTATAGAGAGTAACTGGGGGTTTTCCAGGGCTGTTTCTTTGGAGGGAGAGGAAGGCCCCTGATGTTTGACCTTGGTCAATAACACTCCTCTAGAGGAGGGTGTAGAGGTCCGCTTTGCCCGAACACAGAGCTCAGTGTGAATGCTGTAATGGCTGGGAAACATGTTTCCTCTACCGCCCATAATGAGCACCGTTTACACACAGGCACTCACACACGCATGCGCACACACACGCGAACTCACACAAACGTACGCACACACACACACACACACACACACACACACACACACACACACACACACACACACACACACACACACACACACACACACACACACACACACACACACACACACACACACACACACACACACACACACACACACACAGAGGGTGAAAATGCACCTCCACATCCCTCTCCCTCCTCCCACTTCCTCTTACCTCCCCCAGTTACTAGGAAACCAGAAGCACGTGATCTCGCCAGTGTTGTTGTGGATGCTGAGAGGTTGAAGTGGGGTGGGGATAGGCAGTAAAGGGGAATGTGGAGACAAGAAGCCGGATTCAACCAGCTCTTGTGAAATAAAGCTGTGGAACGAAACATCGGTGCTGCTTATTACACTGGCAATGCTACGGCAGTACCACTGCACTCACTCACACCCTGCACCGGACAATTACTGTTGATGTCGGAAATTTACATACACTTAGGTCATTACAACTCGTTTTTCAAAAGCTCCACAAATTTCTTGTTTAACAAACTATAGTTTTGGCAAGTCGGTTAGGACATCTACTTTGCATGACACAAGTAATTTTTTCAACAATTGTTTACAGACAGATTCTTTTACTTATAATTCACTGTATCACAATTCCAGGGGGTCAGAAGTTTACATACACTAAGTTGACTGTGCCTTTAAACAGCTTGAAAAATTACAGAAAAGGATTTCATGACTTTAAAAGTTTCTGATAGGCTAATTGACATCATTTGACATCGTTTGAGTCAATTGGAGGTGTACCTGTGGATGTATTTCAAGGCCTACCTTCAAACTCAGTGCCTCTTTGCTTGACATCATGGGGAGAAAAAAAATTGTAGACCTCCACAAGTCTGGTTCATCCTTGGGAGCAATTTCCAAAAACCTGAAGGTACCACGTTCATCTGTACAAACAATAGTACGCAAGTATAAACACCATGGGACCATGCAGCCGTCGTACCGCTCAGGAAGGAAACGCGTTTTGTCTCCTAGAGATGAACGTACTTTGGTGCGAAAAGTGCAAATCAATCCCAGAACAACAGCAAAGGACCTTGTGAAGATGCTGGAAGAAACAGGTACAAAAATACCTATATCCACAGTAAAACAAGTCCAATATAGACATAACCTGAAAGGCCGCTCAGCAAGGAGGAAGCCACTGCTCCAAAACCGCCATAAAAAAAGCCAGACTACGGTTTGCAACTGCACATGGGGACAAAGATTGTACTTTTTGGAGAAATGTCCTCTGGTCTGATGAAACAAAAATAGAACTGTTTGGCCATAATGACCATCACTATGTTTGGAGGAAAAAGGAGGAAGCTTGCAAGCCGAAGAACACCATCACAACCGTGAAGCACGGGGGTGGCAGCATCATGTTGTGGGGAGGGACTGGTGCACTTCAAAAAATAGATGGCTCATGAGGAAGTAAAATTATGTGGCTATATTGAATCAACATCTCAAGACATCAGTCAGGAAGTTAAAGCTTAGTTGCAAATGGGTCTTCCAAATGGACAATGATCCCAAGCATATTTCCAAAGTTCTGGCAAAATGTCTTTAGGACAACAAAGTCAAGGTATTGGAGTGGCCATCACAACGCCTGACCTCAATCCCATAGAAAATTTGTGGGCAGAACTGAAAAAGCTTGTGCGAGCAAGGAGGCCTACAAACCTGACTCAGTTACACCAGCTCTGTCAGGAGGAATTGGCCAAAATTCACCCAACTTATTGTGGGAAGCTTGTGGAAGGCTACCCAAAACGTTTGACCCAAATTAAACAATTTAAAGGCAATGCTACCAAATACTAATTGAGTGTATGTAAACTTCTGACCCACTGGGAATGTGATGAAAGAAATAAAAGCTGAACTAAATCATTCTCTATACTATTATTCTGACATTTCACATTCTTAAAATAAAGTGGTGATCCTAACTGACCTAAGACAGGGACTTTTTACTAGGATTAAATGTCAGGAATTGTGTAAAACTGAGTTTAAATGTATTTGGCTAAGGTGTATGTGAACTTCCGACTTCAACTGTATAAGAGCCATTGCAGAGGGAGGGCATTGTACAGAGAGAGAGTGAGTGAGAGTGTCAAACACACGGCATGTTTTTGTGTTTGTTTGAAGAGTCCATTGCTCCCTCCAAAGGCTTTTAAGCTCTCTGTTTCTAGCACAGTGAATGTATCAGTTTCCTCTGTTTACCCAGACAGACTTCCGAGCAACAGCTCAGGTCGTTCTGCGTGCGTTCCCATCCCCGTCGGCAACACATCAAACACAGATCCACCAACACCTGTTTGAAAAACGAACTGGAGCAGCTCTGACTTTCTGACTTTTTCTCTGTGTCGCCAGGATGGAAACCTGTGTGTGTGTGTGTGTGCGCATGTGTGTGTCGGCAAAAGGATGAGTCCCCCTTCTAGATGGCAGTGCCTCGCTCCCCTCCTGTAGATCGACAACAATGGCAGCAGGGCTGTAATGAAAGGCTAGCGCCCAATCAGTGTTGACAGAGAGAGGGGCACATCGACCACGGCTTGCTCCACTCCCCCTGCTGCCAAACAGATGCCCCAGAGATGGTATCTACTTTGAATGAGACAGAGGGTCAGTATTGGGTATTGTATTAGGATCCCCATTAGCTGTTGCAAAAGCATCTACTCTTCCTGGGGTCCACACAATACATGAAACATGACATAATACAGAACATTAATAGTCAAGAATAGCTCAAGGACAGAACGACATCAATTCAAAAAAGGATCAATCACGAGGCTGCGTTTGTGTTTATTGTTCAACACACACATGCACGCAAGCAGACGCTCAGATGCTCAGGCGGACTCACTCACTCACTCACTCACTCACTCACTCACTCACTCACTCACTCACTCACTCACTCACTCACTCACTCACTCACTCACTCACTCACTCACTCACTCACTCACTCACTCACTCACTCAGAGTACACACAACCCCCCCTCCAGAGGGCTGGCCTGCCCTACTTCAGTCCAACCCCTGTCCAGATTATAATACAGAAAGAATGTGTGCATCAGCTATAAACTTGGGTAACGGCGTAAATCACTTGTTTTTCTCCACTCACGACTCTGCTGACACCAACCCCAGGAATGGAGCGTCAGATATTCATACAGCCCCAGAATTATTGATGCGGTCTGCGCTCCCAGGGCTCTGCTTGTATATTACCGCTTTCATTAAGAACATTCTGTTTCTCTGCCAAATACCAGGGAGGAGTTGGCTGCATGTCGCTGTGGACCTCTCCTGATTGGTTTATGTCTTTCCTGACGCTGCCTTACCGAAACAAATGAAATGTTAAAAAAAAAAGACTTTGTTTGTGTGCTTTCCCCCTCTGTAATATGATACAGGCAGCTGGAGAACAGTAAAACACTTATAGTAGCAGTGCAATAAAACCCAGAGCGTGTCTGGATGCAGAAGACAGAGGCACTAATTAGCAGTCATTATTATTCCCTCATCACATTGGCACTTTTTTCTGCCATGGTGACACAAACACACAACTCACCGGCTCACCAGCTACAGAAGTTACGTACTCAGACAGAGACACACAAACACTTTCTTCAGTCTAACATGGCTTCACTTATTTGTTTGTGTACTTCAAAAGCATTTTGGTCAGTTGTCATCGACCCATTAGACTAAAAGCCTATAGACACAGCCCAGACCCAGTCCTAGTTATTAAGTGAGGAAGAGGATGGTAAAGCAGTAGTCTCTCTCACACACACACACACACACACACACACACACACACACACACACACACACACACACACACACACACACACACACACACACACACACACACACACACACACACACACCTCACCAACTAGGTTGAAGCCCCATGGTTCCTAAAGACAATGTTTGACCTGCAAGTCTTCAGGTCTTAGGCATCATTACTCATCACATGAGAGGGGTTCACTGAACCACCTTGGTTACACACTTGAAACACATAAGAGATAGTGACCATGTCTTTTCATTAGTTGTCTGTTCGTGTGCGTTTGGTGTAGGAGCGCATTAACCAGAAGCAGTTGCAGGCAGCTCAACATGCGAACAGAGCTGCACTGTGGAAAAGTGGTTGTTCCCCCTACAAGCCAGGAGGTGACTCAAATGTAAAGGTGTGTTTGTGAATCGACTCTGTGTGTCCACCTCTACCTGTCAGTATGTTATGTTTACCTACATACTGTACCTGTGTCTTCTTTAGCAGTGTGTGTCCCTCAGAGCCCTCCTGCTGTGTGTGTGTCCCTCAGAGCCCTCCTGCTGTGTGTGTGTCCCTCAGAGCCCTCCTGCTGTGTGTGTGTCCCTCAGAGCCCTCCTGATGTGTGTGTGTCCCAGAGACCCTCCTGCTGTGTATGTGTCCCTCAGAGCCCTCCTGCTATGTATATGTGTGTGTCCCTCAGAGCCCTCCTGCTATGTATATGTATGTGTCCCTCAGAGCCCTCCTGCTGTGTGTCCCCCTCAGAGCCCTCCTGCTGGGTGTGTCCCCCTCAGAGCCCTCCTGCTGTGTGTGTGTCCATCAGAGCCCTCCTGCTGTGTGTGTGTGTCCCTCAGAGCCCCCCTGCTGTGTGTGTGTCCCTCAGAGCCCTCCTGCTGTGTGTGTGTCCCTCAGAGCCCTCCTGCTGTGTGTGTGTCCCTCAGAGCCCTCCTGCTGTGTGTGTGTCCCTCAGAGCCCTCCTGATGTGTGTGTGTCCCAGAGACCCTCCTGCTGTGTATGTGTCCCTCAGAGCCCTCCTGCTATGTATATGTATGTGTCCCTCAGAGCCCTCCTGCTGTGTGTGTGTGTCTCTCAGAGCCCTCCTGCTATATTTACATTTACATTTAAGTCATTTAGCAGACGCTCTTATCCAGAGCGACTTACAAATTGGTGCGTTCACCTTAAGACATCCAGTGGAACAGCCACTTTACAAGAAGGATTACTTTATCCTATCCTAGGTATTCCTGAAAGAGGTGGGGTTTCAGGTGTCTCCGGAAGGTGGTGATTGACTCCGCTGTCCTGGCGTCGTGAGGGAGTTTGTTCCACCATTGGGGGCCAGAGCAGCGAACAGTTTTGACTGGGCTGCGCGGGAACTGTACTTCCTCAGTGGTAGGGAGGCGAGCAGGCCAGAGGTGGATGAACGCAGTGCCCTTGTTTGGGTGTAGGGCCTGATCAGAGCCTGGAGGTACTGAGGTGCCGTTCCCCTCACAGCTCCGTAGGCAAGCACCATGGTCTTGTAGCGGATGCGAGCTTCAACTGGAAGCCAGTGGAGAGAGCGGAGGAGCGGGGTGACGTGAGAGAACTTGGGAAGGTTGAACACCAGACGGGCTGCGGCGTTCTGGATGAGTTGTAGGGGTTTAATGGCACAGGCAGGGAGCCCAGCCAACAGCGAGTTGCAGTAATCCAGACGGGAGATGACAAGTGCCTGGATTAGGACCTGCGCTGCTTCCTGTGTGAGGCAGGGTCGTACTCTGCGGATGTTGTAGAGCATGAACCTACAAGAACGGGCCACCGCCTTGATGTTAGTTGAGAACGACAGGGTGTTGTCCAGGATCACGCCAAGGTTATTAGCGCTCTGGGAGGAGGACACAATGGAGTTGTCAACCGTGATGGCGAGATCATGGAACGGGCAGTCCTTCCCCGGGAGGAAGAGCAGCTCCGTCTTGCCGAGGTTCAGCTTGAGGTGGTGATCCGTCATCCACACTGATATGTCTGCCAGACATGCAGAGATGCGATTCGCCACCTGGTCATCAGAAGGGGGAAAGGAGAAGATTAATTGTGTGTCGTCTGCATAGCAATGATAGGAGAGACCATGTGAGGTTATGACAGAGCCAAGTGACTTGGTGTATAGCGAGAATAGGAGAGGGCCTAGAACAGAGCCCTGGGGGACGCCAGTGGTGAGAGCGCGTGGTGAGGAGACAGATTCTCGCCACGCCACCTGGTAGGAGCGACCTGTCAGGTAGACGCAATCCAAGCGTGGGTCGCGCCGGAGATTCCCAACTCGGAGAGGGTGGAGAGGAGGATCTGATGGTTCACAGTATCGAAGGCAGCCGATAGGTCTAGAAGGATGAGAGCAGAGGAGAGAGAGTTAGCTTTAGCAGTGCGGAGGGCCTCCGTGATACAGAGAAGAGCAGTCTCAGTTGAATGACTAGTCTTGAAACCTGACTGATTTGGATCAAGAAGGTCATTCTGAGAGAGATAGCGGGAGAGCTGGCCAAGGACGGCACGTTCAAGAGTTTTGGAGAGAAAAGAAAGAAGGGATACTGGTCTGTAGTTGTTGACATCGGAGGGATTGAGTGTAGGTTTTTTCAGAAGGGGTGCAACTCTCGCTCTTGAAGACAGAAGGGACGTAGCCAGCGGTCAGGGATGAGTTGATGAGCGAGGTGAGGTAAGGGAGAAGGTCTCCGGAAATGGTCTGGAGAAGAGAGAGGAGGAATAGGGTCAAGCGGGCAGGTTGTTGGGCGGCAGGCCGTCACAAGACGCGAGATTTCATCTGGAGAGAGAGGGGAGAAAGAGGTCAGAGCACAGGGTAGGGCAGTGTGAGCAGAACCAGCGGTGTCGTTTGACTTAGCAAACGAGGATCGGATGTCGTCGACCTTCTTTTCAAAATGGTTGACGAAGTCATCTGCAGAGAGGGGAGGGGGGGGAGGGGGAGGAGGATTCAGGAGGGAGGAGAAGGTGGCAAAGAGCTTCCTAGGGTTAGAGGCAGATGCTTGGACTTTAGAGTGGTAGAAAGTGGCTTTAGCAGCAGAGAAGAGGAAAATGTAGGAAAATGTAGAGAGGCTAAAGACTTAAATGTTAAATGTTAAAAATGAAAGTATGCCAGGTCCGCAGGGAGGCGAGTTTTCCTCCATTTCCGCTCGGCTGCCCGGAGCCCTGTTCTGTGAGCTCGCAATGAGTCGTCGAGCCACGGAGCAGGAGGGGAGGACCGAGCCGGCCTGGAGGATAGAGGACATAGAGAATCAAGGGATGCAGAAAGGGAGGAGAGGAGGGTTGAGGAGGCAGAATCAGGAGATAGGTTGGAGAAGGTTTGAGCAGAGGGAAGAGATGATAGGATGGAAGAGGAGAGAGTAGCGGGGGAGAGAGAGCGAAGATTGGGACGGCGCGATACCATCCGAGTAGGGGCAGTGTGGGAAGTATTGGATGAGAGCAAGAGGGAAAATGATACAAGGTAGTGGTCGGAGACTTGGAGGGGAGTTGCAGTGAGGTTAGTGGAAGAACAGCATCTAGTAAAGATGAGGTCGAGCGTATTGCCTGCCTTGTGAGTAGAGGGGGAAGGTGAGAGGGTGAGGTCAAAAGAGGAGAGGAGTGGAAAGAAGGAGGCAGAGAGGAATGAGTCAAAGGTAGACGTGGGGGAGGTTAAAGTCGCCCAGAACTGTGAGAGGTGAGCCGTCCTCAGGAAAGGAGCTTATCAAGGCATCAAGCTCATTGATGAACTCTCCGAGGGAACCTGGAGGGCGATAAATGATAAGGATGTTAAGCTTGAAAGGGCTGGTAACTGTGACAGCATGGAATTCAAAGGAGGCGATAGACAGATGGGTAAGGGGAGAAAGAGAGAATGACCACTTGGGAGAGATGAGGATCCCGGTGCCACCACCCCGCTGACCAGAAGCTCTCGGGGTGTGCGAGAACACGTGGGCGGACGAAGAGAGAGCAGTAGGAGTAGCAGTGTTATCTGTGGTGATCCATGTTTCCGTCAGTGCCAAGAAGTCGAGGGACTGGAGGGAGGCATAGGCTGAGATGAACTCTGCCTTGTTGGCCGCAGATCGGCAGTTCCAGAGGCTACCGGAGACCTGGAACTCCACGTGGGTCGTGCGAGCTGGGACCACCAGATTAGAGTGGCCGCGGCCACGCGGTGTGGAGCGTTTGTATGGTCTGTGCAGAGAGGAGAGAACAGGGATAGACAGACACATAGTTGACAGGCTACAGAAGAGGCTACGCTAATGCAAAGGAGATTGAATGACAAGTGGACTACACGTCTCGAATGTTCAGAAAGTTAAACTTACGTAGCAGGAATCTTATTGACTAAAATAATTCAAATGATACAGTACTGCTGAAGTAGGCTAGCTGGCAGTGGCTGCGTTGTTGTTGTTCTATCTCTCTATAGTGCTGTTTCTTCTATTATGGTCTCTTGTTTCTTTAGAGGTTTCACTTTGTTGTCCTTTTTCTTTTCCTTTTTCTTCTGTCCTTATTTTGTCTTCCTTTCTTCTGTTAACTAGATATTTTTTGTTGTTATTCTTTGTAAGCTAGCTAGCTTCTTCCAGGAGAGTCCCTAGCAACTGCTTAGCAACAAGTAAACAATTCAGCTAGCAATTCAGCTAGCTAAGATAACTGTACAATTTTATGAAAAATAGTTACTTCTTCAAAAGCCTGTCTTTTTGGTTTGTTCCTTGTTTTGTCTTCTATTGAGTCTTGCAGTTTTCTCTTGATTTTTTCGATGTACTTCACTCTAAAAAAAACATTTAAATCTCAATATATACAGGAGCTCATTTTTCAGCAGCTGCTCAATTTGGAACTCCGGAACACACCAAATATAATACAAATACACACCAATATATATATATGTGTCCCTCAAAGCCCTCCTGCTATATATATGTATGTGTCCCTCAGAGCCCTCCTGCTATGTATATGTATGTGTCCCTCAGAGCCCTCCTGCTGTGTATATGTATGTGTCCCTCAGAGCCCTCCTGCTATGTATATGTATGTGTCCCTCAGAGCCCTCCTGCTGTGTGTGTGTCCCTCAGAGCCCTCCTGATGTGTGTGTGTCCCAGAGACCCTCCTGCTGTGTATGTGTCCCTCAGAGCCCTCCTGCTATGTATATGTATGTGTCCCTCAGAGCCCTCCTGCTGTGTGTGTGTGTCTCTCAGAGCCCTCCTGCTATATATATGTATGTGTCCCTCAGAGCCCTCCTGCTGTGTATATGTGTGAGTCCCTCAGAGCCCTCCTGCTATATATATGTATGTGTCCCTCAGAGCCCTCCTGCTATATATATGTATGTGTCCCTCAGAGCCCTCCTGCTATGTCCATGTATGTGTCCCTCAGAGCCCTCCTGCTATATATATGTATGTGTCCCTCAGAGCCCTCCTGCTATATATATGTATGTGTCCCTCAGAGCCCTCCTGCTATATATATGTATGTGTCCCTCAGAGCCCTCCTGCTATATATATGTATGTGTCCCTCAGAGCCCTCCTGCTATATATATGTATGTGTCCCTCAGAGCCCTCCTGCTATATATATGTATGTGTCCCTCAGAGCCCTCCTGCTATATATATGTATGTGTCCCTCAGAGCCCCCCTGCTGTGTGTGTGTCCCTCAGAGCCCTCCTGCTATATATATGTATGTGTCCCTCAGAGCCCTCCTGCTGTGTGTGTGTCTCTCAGAGCCCTCCTGCTATATATATATATATGTGTCCCTCAGAGCCCTCCTGCAATGTATATGTATGTGTCCCTCAGAGCCCTCCTGCTATATATATATATATGTGTCCCTCAGAGCCCTCCTGCTATATATATATATGTCTCTCAGAGCCCTCCTGCTATATATATATATATATGTGTCCCTCAGAGCCCTCCTGCAATGTATATGTATGTGTCCCTCAGAGCCCTCCTGCTATATATATGTATGTGTCCCTCAGAGCCCTCCTGCTATATATATGTATGTGTCCCTCAGAGCCCTCCTGCTGTGTGTGTGTCTCTCAGAGCCCTCCTGCTATATATATATATATGTGTCCCTCAGAGCCCTCCTGCTATGTATATGTATGTGTCCCTCAGAGCCCTCCTGCTATGTATATGCACTGTATGTGTCCCCCAGAGCCCTCCTGCTGTGTGTGTGTCCCTCAGAGCCCTCCTGCTATGTATATGTATGTGTCCCTCAGAGCCCTCCTGCTGTGTGTGTGGCTCTCAGAGCCCTCCTGCTGTGTGTGTGTCCCTCAGAGCCCTCCTGCTGTGTGTGTGTATGTGTCCGTCAGAGCCCTCCTGCTGTGTGTGTACTGTATGTGTCCCTCAGAGCCCTCCTGCTGTGTATATGTATGTGTCCCTCAGAGCCCTCCTGCTGTGTGTCCCTCATAGCCCTCCTGCTGTGTATATGTATGTGTCCCTCAGAGCCCTCCTGCTGTGTGTGTCCCTCATAGCCCTCCTGCTGTGTATATGTATGTGTCCCTCAGAGCCCTCCTGCTATATATATGTATGTGTCCCTCAGAGCCCTCCTGCTATGTATATGTATGTGTCCCTCAGAGCCCTCCAGCTGTATATATATATGTGTCCCTCAGAGCCCCCCTGCTATATATATGTATGTGTCCCTCAGAACCCTCCTGCTATATATATGTATGTGTCCCTCAGCCCTCCTGCTATATATATGTATGTGTCCCTCAGAGCCCTCCTGCTATGTATATGTATGTGTCCCTCAGAGCCCCCCTGCTGTGTGTGTGTCCCTCAGAGCCCTCCTGCAATGTATATGTATGTGTCCCTCAGAGCCCCCCTGCTATATATATGTATGTGTCCCTCAGAGCCCTCCTGCTGTGTGTGTGTCCCTCAGAGCCCTCCTGCTGTGTGTGTGTCCCTCAGAGCCCTCCTGCTGTGTGTGTGTCCCTCAGAGGCCTCCTGCTGTGTGTGTGTCCCTCAGAGCCCTCCTGCTGTGTGTGTGTCCCTCAGAGCCCTCCTGCAATGTATATGTATGTGTCCCTCAGAGCCCTCCTGCTGTGTGTGTGTCCCTCAGAGCCCTCCTGCAATGTATATGTATGTGTCCCTCAGAGCCCTCCTGCTGTGTGTGTGTCCCTCAGAGCCCTCCTGCTATATATATGTATGTGTCCCTCAGAGCCCCCCTGCTATATATATGTGTGTGTCCCTCAGAGCCCTCCTGCTGTGTGTGTGTCCCTCAGAGCCCTCCTGCAATGTATATGTATGTGTCCCTCAGAGCCCTCCTGCTGTGTGTGTGTCCCTCAGAGCCCTCCTGCAATGTATATGTATGTGTCCCTCAGAGCCCTCCTGCTGTGTGTGTGTCTCTCAGAGCCCTCCTGCTATATATATATATATATATATATGTGTCCCTCAGAGCCCTCCTGCTATGTATATGTATGTGTCCCTCAGAGCCCTCCTGCTATGTATATGCACGTTATGTGTCCCCCAGAGCCCTCCTGCTGTGTGTGTGTCCCTCAGAGCCCTCCTGCTATGTATATGTATGTGTCCCTCAGAGCCCTCCTGCTGTGTGTGTGTCCCTCAGAGCCCTCCTGCTGTGTGTGTGTTTGTGTGTGTGTGTGTGTGTGTGTGTGTGGGTGGTGTGGGTGTGGGTGTGGGTGTGGGTGTGGGTGGGTGGGTGGTGATGGCCCGGGTGTGTTTGAAGGATTCCTAGGTGATGCTGAAGAGACTCCAGATGTCCTGTAGAAGCTGAGCTGGGTCCTTCATGAGTTACCCAGGCCCCTGGGACACTGCCTGCTCAGCACCAGGGGCCCGATTCATAAAGCCTCTCACAGTAGTAGTGCTGATCTAGGATCACAATGACACTTTGTAGAGCATTACTACAACTTTATCTAATTATAGAATGTAGTGGCTGAGTTGTCCAACATGTTGTGTCAGTTGATTTGACGTATGTGTGTGTGGCGGTCTGAGGACTGAATGTCCTGAATGTCCAGTGTGTACTCACTAGGCACACATTGGTTGAATCAACGTTGTTTCCGCGTCATTTCAATGTCATTACATTGAACCAACATGGAATAGATGTTGAATTGGCGTCTGTGCACAGGGGTGGTGTGTAAAAAATAGATGACTTGGATGCAAATGGGTGTTTTGTTTCGTGAGAGTTTTTGATTCAGTTATATCTTGAGGGCAATTTCTGGAAGGTTGGTGAGATTTATGTGCTATCATGAATTTAATATTGTAGGCTGTAGGGGAATATTGGACAGGAAATGAATGTCTTCACTACAATTAGATGAGGGGTGAATCGACAGAAGTTTTATGCACACACACACACACACACACACACACACACACACACACACACACACCTGCACAGATGCACGCAAGCAAACACGCACACACACAAACACTGTGTAATGTATGATACATATGAGATGGGAGATTTCGGGGAGAGTGAATAGTTATCAGACTGAAACAGATAAATCAGCGGTCCAGGCTCTAGAACAGACCGTGTCTGAGAGAGAGGGACACACATTACAGGAGACACAGTATACAGAAGACACACAATACAGAAGACACAGCATACAGAAGACACACAATACAGAAGACACAGCATACAGAAGACACACAATACAGAAGACACATTACAGAAGACACAGCATACAGAAGACACACAATACAGAAGACACACATTACAGAAGACACAGCATACAGAAGACACAACATACAGAAGACACACAATACAGAAGACACATTACAGAAGACACAGCATACAGAAGACACACAATACAGAAGACACAGCATACAGAAGACACACAATACATAAGACACATTACAGAAGACACAGCATACAGAAGACACACAATACAGAAGACACAGCATACAGAAGACACACAATACAGAAGACACACATTACAGAAGACACAGCATACAGAAGACACAACATACAGAAGACACAACATACAGAAGACACAGCATACAGAGAGGTAGAGAGAGGGACACACATTACAGAAGACACAGCATACAGAGAGGTAGAGAGAGGGACACACATTACAGAAGACACAGTATACAGAGAGGTAGAGAGAGGGACACACATTACAGAAGACACAGTATACAGAGAGGTAGAGAGAGGGACACACATTACAGAAGACACAGTATACAGAGAGGTAGAGAGAGGGACACACATTACAGAAGACACAGTATACAGAGAGGTAGAGAGAGGGACACACATTACAGAAGACACAGTATACAGAGAGGTAGAGAGAGGGACACACATTACAGAAGACACAGTATACAGAGAGGTAGAGAGAGGGACACACATTACAGAAGACACAGTATACAGAGAGGTAGAGAGAGGGACACACATTACAGAAGACACACATTACAGAAGACACAGCATACAGAGAGGTAGAGAGAGGGACACACATTACAGAAGACACAGTATACAGAGAGGTAGAGAGAGGGACACACATTACAGAAGACACAGTATACAGAGAGGTAGAGAGAGGGACACACATTACAGAAGACACAGTATACAGAGAGGTAGAGAGAGGGACACACATTACAGAAGACACACATTACAGAAGACACAGTATACAGAAGACACAGCATACAGAAGACACCCATTACAGAAGACACAGTATACAGAAGACACGGCATACAGAAGACACACATTACAGAAGACACACATTACAGAATACACAACAGCATACAGAAGACACAGCATACAAAACACAGCATACAGAAGACACAGCATACAGAGAGGTAGAGGGACACACATTACAGAATACACAACAGCATACAGAAGACACACATTACAGAATACACAACAGCATACAGAAGACACAGCATACAGAAGACACAGCATACAAAACACAGCATACAGAAGACTCAGCATACAGAGAGGTAGAGGGACACACATTACAGAAAACAGAGCATACAGAAGACACACATTACAGAAGACACACATTACAGAAGACACAGCATACAGAGAGGTAGAGAGAGGGACACACATTACAGAAGACAGCATACAGAAGACACACACAGAAGACACAGAAGACACCCATTACAGAAGACACACATTACAGAAGACACATTACAGAAGACACAGTATACAGAGAGGTAGAGAGAGGGACACACATTACAGAAGACACAGTATACAGAGAGGTAGAGAGAGGGACACACATTACAGAAGACACAGTATACAGAGAGGTAGAGAGAGGGACACACATTACAGAAGACACAGTATACAGAGAGGTAGAGAGAGGGACACACATTACAGAAGACACAGTATACAGAGAGGTAGAGAGAGGGACACACATTACAGAAGACACAGTATACAGAGAGGTAGAGAGAGGGACACACATTACAGAAGACACAGCATACAGAGAGGTAGAGAGAGGACACACATTACAGAAGACACAGTATACAGAGAGGTAGAGAGAGGGACACACATTACAGAAGACACAGTATACAGAGAGGTAGAGAGAGGGACACACATTACAGAAGACACAGTATACAGAGAGGTAGAGAGAGGGACACACATTACAGAAGACACAGTATACAGAGAGGTAGAGAGAGGGACACACATTACAGAAGACACAGTATACAGAGAGGTAGAGAGAGGGACACACATTACAGAAGACACAGCATACAGAGAGGTAGAGAGAGGGACACACATTACAGAAGACACACATTACAGAAGACACAGTATACAGAGAGGTAGAGAGAGGGACACACATTACAGAAGACACAGTATACAGAGAGGTAGAGAGAGGGACACACATTACAGAAGACACAGTATACAGAGAGGTAGAGAGAGGGACACACATTACAGAAGACACACATTACAGAAGACACAGTATACAGAGAGGTAGAGAGAGGGACACACATTACAGAAGACACAGTATACAGAGAGGTAGAGAGAGGGACACACATTACAGAAGACACACATTACAGAAGACACAGTATACAGAGGTAGAGAGAGGACACACATTACAGAAGACACAGCATACAGAGAGGTAGAGAGAGGGACACACATTACAGAAGACACAGCATACAGAGAGGTAGAGAGAGGGACACACATTACAGAAGACACAGTATACAGAGAGGTAGAGAGAGGGACACACATTACAGAAGACACAGTATACAGAGAGGTAGAGAGAGGGACACACATTACAGAAGACACAGCATACAGAGAGTTAGAGAGAGGGACACACATTACAGAAGACACACATTACAGAAGACAGCATACAGAAGACACACATTACAGAAGACAGCATACAGAAGACACACATTACAGAAGACACACATTACAGAAGACAGCATACAGAAGACACACATTACAGAAGACACAGCATACAGAAGACACACATTACAGAAGACACAGCATAGAGAGAGGTAGAGAGAGGGACACACATTACAGAAGACACAGCATACAGAGAGGTAGAGAGAGGGACACACACTACAGAAGACACACATTACAGAAGACACAGCATAGAGAGAGGTAGAGAGAAAGGTAGAGAAAACATCAACAATGTGCAGAGAGAAGGAAAGAGCAGCAATATAACGAAAGAGTGCAGCATTGGCCTTCAGAATGTTCCGGAGTCCCTTCCTGATCCCTTCTCTCCTCTTCTCATCTCCTCTCTCTCCCTCCTTTCCACCGTCTCTCTCTCTGTCTCTCTCACACACACACACACACACACACACACACACACACACACACACACACACACACACACACACACACACACACACACACACACACACACACATAGCTGAATGTTCCGCTGCGCTGCCTGGACATAGCGTGAGGCCGTATTGATTTTTATTCTCTTTCTGTTCTGTCGGTGGGTGTTTGACGCATGAGTCAAGGGACACTTTGTTCTGTTCTTTTTCTCTCCTCTCCATACTCTTCCTGTGGCCAGGACTGAGATGGAACCCTTTTCCCTATAAAGTGCACCACATCTGACCAGGGCCCATAGGACTTAGGGTGCCGTTTGGGACGCACCTCAGGTCAGTCCATCCAGATACCTCACTGTGCCGACTTTTGTTGCCTGGCTGCTGCCATGTGAAAGCCTCCCCATCATAGAGACCACACCCTGTGAAAGCCTCCCCATCATAGAGACCACACCCTGTGAAAGCCTCCCCATCATAGAGACCACACCCTGTGAAAGCCTCCCCATCATAGAGACCACACCCTGTGAAAGCCACCCCATCATAGAGACCACACCCTGTGATGGCCCAGACTCCACAGGGACACTCTGTCCCTCCACTCCAGTGGGGCTGGAATGGGCTTTAAGCTCAGTAGGGATACTGTCATTAATCAGGCTAGTGGTCTGTCCTCCTGACAACCTGGGAGGGACAGGTCAACAGCACACAGATGATTGTAGTATCATTTCAAATAGTCTACTGGGCACGTTCAAGATGCAAAGATGCAGTCAAAATGGGGCCTTGATGTCATCGACGAGTGTGAAGGTCGTCGGTGGTGATTTCACTCTCTCACGCTCGAGTCTGTGAATCCGACCAATCCGCTACTCTACACCGTGACGATTCGTAGCTAAGAGCCAATGAACGTCCGTGGACCGTTTTGAACGGCTTTTGTGATCCTACAGCGTTTTACAGCGGAACTTCCATCCCAAATCCAGCATCAACGACTCTGTCACGGAGAAGACAAGGCTTCCTTTTTTATTCCTCGTCTTTTTGCTTGAAACATATTCAGGCCTCTTGTGCACCGAGGCTCAGGCATGGAATATCAATGGCTCTTCTTTTCTCTTGCACCTGTGCTGCATTCGAGAAGGAAGCCTCTGTTCCATTACCATAATCACCATATCACGCTTCCCTCTCTGACACATAATCACTCTAATTGGACGCTGGCAAAAAAACAAAACAAGAGGCAATTTTATGTGTGTGTGTGTGTGTGTGTGTGTATGTGTGTGTGTGTGTGTGTGTGTGTGTGTGTGTGTGTGTGTGTGTGGGTGGCAAATTTGAAGGATTTAGGGGTTATGTTTGTTTGGTTGTGTATTGTCTCTTGGGTTGAACGGAGGGTAATTGCGTCGCTGCAAGCACAGCAGTTTCAGGTTGGCGGTAGCTGAGTCCTCTTCAGCCGTGTGTTGGAGGACTCGCAGCAGAGTTGAATGCTGTACTGACTGACTGACTGACTGACTGTCCGTCTGAGAGAAGCAAACCTCAGTGGCTGCATGGGGCTAACTACCCAACTGATACATACTGCCTGGCTGTCACTGGACTCTGAAAGCCTCCTGTAATTCACTACGCTTCATAACTTAATATTCTCTGAAGGAAGACATGCATACTCTACGGCTTGCATGAGGACCAAGCCATTTCAATCACTTCTATTTGAATGGAATCACATCCATGGCGCCCCCTTATGGCAGATTTACAGGTCTTGCTTAAATCTTGGCAGTAGATGGAGTGAGTGTAAAATGTGGTTTCAGTAATATAAATCAGCATGATTGATCTCTGCTCGCTGGTGGGCTGCTTTTCTCTGTGCTAGTCCTGTGTGTCTTGCTTTCCCAGTTACTGAATGTGGCCCACGTTACAGAAGGAGAAAACACCAAGTCCTGCTGTCTGCTCCGTTCGGCTCCCATGTCCTCAGGCCTTTTCTGAGTGCCATTTAACATGGCAAGAAACCCGGAGGAACATCCGTGCGTGTTGTTGACAGGTGCATGTGCGTATGTGTGTGTGCGTATTTGAGAGAGAGTGGCAGGAGTTACTGGTCATGAATGTGAGCGTGTGTGTGAGCGTGATGAATAGTGCCAAGGAAAGTGTGATGTGAACATAGGCAGATATATGTGTCACTTCACTCATTTCACGTGTGGCAGTGTGTATTAATGTGTCGTGCCTGTGTGAAGTGTGTGTGTGTGTGTGTGTGAAGTGTGTGTGTGTGTGTGTATACTGTAGTGACCAAGCCGATGTGGCTCTTTGTGGAGATGAGAGGGGAAGAGAGAGAGCGAGATAGAGAGAGAGAGAGAGAGAGAGAGAGAGAGAGAGAGAGAGAGAGAGAGAGAGGGAGAGAGAGAGCACCTCGGGCAGCGAGCTCTACTCCTGTAATCACTCTATCATCCAGGACACCAGACCTTTCATACGGCTCAGAAAAAGGCCTTTCACATACGGGAGAGGGAAGGAAAGTGAAAGAGAGAAAGAAGAGAGAGGGAGAAGAGGGAGAAGGGAAGTGCTTGTGCACCCTCAAGCACTCGTCTCCATCCTGACTGTGAATAACCATGCGGTTGAAGAGGACAGATGTTGAGAGAATTTAGCAGGCTACTGTGTGTGTGTGTGAGGACTCATATATTTCAAAGGTCCACCATTCTTGTGTATCAGGAAGCCTCCCTATCCACAAGCACGCACACACTTTCTCTCTCCCTCTCTTGCTCTCTCTTTTTTCTCTCTCCCTTTCTTGCTCTCTCTCGTTCTCTCTCTCTCTCTCTCCCTCTCTTTCTTTAGCTTTTTCTCTCTCCTTCTCTAGCTCTCTCTTTCTCTCCCTCTCTCCAACTCTTGCTCTCTCGCTCCCTCCGTTGGTCCTGTCTCTCACACACATCCAATGAGCCGTAATGGTATAGAGGGAGGGCCTGATGATGGCGCAGTAGTGTATTCCATAGGATGAAGAGTAGCTCTGTGTTCCTCCATCCCCTGGACTGGACTAGACTGGGTGTGTTTACAGTGTGTAGACTAGAGGCTGTGGGGCCGTAGAGGGTTCAGAGGCCAGCCAGGCAGGTTAGGTTGGGTGTGTTTAGGGCTAGCAGACAGACAGACGGGTGGAGTTGGGAGCTGGGCAGTGCCAGGGGAACGTTTGGTCAGAACTACCAGGTGTTGGTACCTGCAGTCGGCCAGGGAGGCAGGGAGCGCTCCGCCACCGCGGGGGGCAAGTGCAGGTCTGTGGAGCCTGCTTGAGATTCAACCCCAAATGGTGTTTTTAAAAGGGCATCATTTTTAAATCCACAGCCCTGCTATAAAAACCTGTAGTTATGCCAGGACTTTGCCTTCGGGGGTGAACTTTCAGCGGCTCCTGAAATGGCGTGGCTTTTAGAAGAACTGCTGGGTGCTTTTTAAAACAGCAGTATTTCCTGTCAGCTTTTTTAGTTTTCATTTTGGTGGGGCATTTATTCTAAAACTAACAGCTGGCAAGCTTTGCTGCCTCTGTTACTTTGTCTCTGCCCACCAGAGTCTGAGGCAACGTTTAATGTAATCCTTTCCAGTCGCTTGCCTAATGGTTGTGTGTATATAGTTCAGAGTGGGTACAGTATACTTGGTATATGTGCTGTCTGCCAGTGTGTGCGTTCGTGTTTGTGTAAGTGTTTGTGAAGCACGTCTAACGCAATGCATCCAGGGCCAATTTGGGAACGCTTGAGTGGAGGAGGAGGATGGATGAGATGGTGGGAGTGGAGGAGAAGAAATGGAGGAGAGGAGATGGTGGGAGGGCATAAATAGAGCTGTGACTGATCGCGGACGAGAAGCAGCAGGAAATATGACGCACAACTTCCTGCCCCCCCCCCTCCAGTACGAGTCTGTCGATTCCTTTCAAAGTGATCCCTCCCTCTCATCGAGTCTCAAAAGCCGGCAGCGTCACCAACGACTCACTCGACCATGTAGTACGGAGGATGCACAAAGAGCCCCACTGATGTTGAATGGCGAATCATCGTACGCAGCATCCGAGTACGGAGTCGGGTTTCTCGCCGCATGTCTGAAATAAAAAGGGAACCGTCTTTGATGGTGTCTATAATAAGCACTGGTGCGATACACAATCCCATCCTCGACCGGCATCACGTGTTAGGATTCAAACCACTTGTTATGTACCTGCAGCATTGTCCTTGATCAGACAGACAGCGTTGTGACTCTGCTCCTCTTCCCCAGTTAGAGTACAACGGTTACAGCACAGCTGGCGTCAGGGTCGGGGGTCGTCCGGCTGTGTAACTATCATCTCAGAGTTTGCCGGACGTCCAGCTACAACAGCAACAACAATGGCCGTCATAGACAGGATGACGATGTCAATGTAAGGAGGATTCATCAGCGAACCCGGCTTTACTGGGCATCTGTTGGGATGTCTGGCTGACTTGTCGCTCTGCGTGCTGTATGCAAGGACTGGGGATAATAATGAGTCTGCTCTAAGCCTCCGCAATCACATCCTGTTAATTAGCTCTGGTCTCTGCAGCAATCTCAATCAAACGTTTTTCATCCGCACGCTAAAGCGGTGACAGGGACAGGAAGAGATGAGCGCATGACCAAACCACTCGCAATGAGCTGTTTTCTCTCTCTCTCTCTCTCTCTGCAAGTCCACATCTGCCTGCTGCAGTTGAAAACAGATTTGCCTAAGTGTTAGCCAGGTTACAGGAGTGTTCCTGATAGATTACAGTGTTTCTACGGCGACGTGAGAGTCATTACCATGACAAAGCATCACAACAGCGTCAAACTTTACCAAGGCCTGTTTCTACCCAGTGTAGCCGGAATACTCTTTACCAAGGCCTGTTTCTACCCAGTGTAGCCGGAATACTCTTTACCAAGGCCTGTTTCTACCCAGTGTAGCCGGAATACTCTTTACCAAGGCCTGTTTCTACCCAGTGTAGCCGGAATACTCTTTACCAAGGCCTGTTTCTACCCAGTGTAGCCGGAATACTCTTTACCAAGGCCTGTTTCTACCCAGTGTAGCCGGAATACTCTTTACCAAGGCCTGTTTCTACCCAGTGTAGCCGGAATACTCTTTACCAAGGCCTGTTTCTACCCAGTGTAGCCGGAATACTCTTTACCAAGGCCTGTTTCTACCCAGTGTAGCCGGAATACTCTTTACCAAGGCCTGTTTCTACCCAGTGTAGCCGAATACTCTTTACCAAGGCCTGTTTCTACCCAGTGTAGCCGGAATACTCTTTACCAAGGCCTGTTTCTACCCAGTGTAGCCGGAATACTCTTTACCAAGGCCTGTTTCTACCCAGTGTAGCCAAGGCCTGAATACTACTCTTTACCAAGGCCTGTTTCTACCCAGTGTAGCCGGAATACTCTTTACCAAGGCCTGTTTCTACCCAGTGTAGCCGAATACTCTTTACCAAGGCCTGTTTCTACCCAGTGTAGCCGGAATACTCTTTACCAAGGCCTGTTTCTACCCAGTGTAGCCGGAATACTCTTTACCAAGGCCTGTTTCTACCCAGTGTAGCCGGAATACTCTTTACCAAGGCCTGTTTCTACCCAGTGTAGCCGGAATACTCTTTACCAAGGCCTGTTTCTACCCAGTGTAGCCGGAATACTCTTTACCAAGGCCTGTTTCTACCCAGTGTAGCCGGAATACTCTTTACCAAGGCCTGTTTCTACCCAGTGTAGCCGGAATACTCTTTACCAAGGCCTGTTTCTACCCAGTGTAGCCGGAATACTCTTTACCAAGGCCTGTTTCTACCCAGTGTAGCCGGAATACTCTTTACCAAGGCCTGTTTCTACCCAGTGTAGCCGGAATACTCTTTACCAAGGCCTGTTTCTACCCAGTGTAGCCGGAATACTTTTTTCAAAGGCTGGAAGAATTACCAGACAAACTCAAGAATCAAACTAGCTCTCTTTTTTTTTCTCGAAAGCTGCATGTACGCCCCTCTGTCACTCTGCGCCTGTGTGACAGACTGAAAGATGAGGAGATTACGCCTCCTTTGTTCCAAAAACAAAGAAAAGCAGAGCAGAGAAAAATTGAAAAGAGTGATATACGACAAACGCAGATTGGAGAGAGATTGGGAGACAGCGGGAGGGCTGGCAGGAGTGTGTGTGATTGAGATAAGGGACAGATAGAGGGAGAGCGAGGCTGAGGTCCTCTCCCACACAGAGAGCTCCTTTAGCTACCTCCCACTGACTCAGTGAAGCAGGCTGCAGAGGGAGGCAGACATGCAAGGACGACTGAAGGACGGAGAGAGGGAGAGTGCATCTTTGACAGAAAACATACCTGTTCTCAAGCAGAGAAAGAGAGAGAGAGAGAGAGAGAGATGGCTGTGCGTCTGACAGAAAACATACTTGTTCTCAAGCAGCAAGAGAGATTGAGACAGACAGACAGACAGAGCAATAGAGGGACAGACAGACAGCACAATAGATAGAGAAACAGACAGGCAGGGCAATATAGAGAGAGAGACAGAGCAATAGAGAGAGAGAGACAGAGCAATAGAGAGAGAGAGAGACAGACAGAGCAATAGAGAGAGAGACAGACAGACAGAGCAATAGAGAGAGAGACAGACAGACAGAGCAATAGAGAGAGAGACAGACAGACAGAGCAATAGAGAGAGAGACAGAGAGACAGAGCAATAGAGAGAGAGAGACAGACAGACAGAGCAATATAAAGAGAGACAGACAGACAGAGCAATAGACAGAGAGAGAGAGACAGAGCAAAAGAGAGAGAGAGACAGACAGACAGACAGAGCAATATAAAGAGAGACAGACAGACAGAGCAATAGAGAGAGAGAGAGAGACAGACAGAGCAATAGAGAGAGAGACAGACAGACAGAGCAATAGAGAGAGAGACAGAGACAGAGCAATAGAGAGAGAGACAGACAGACAGAGCAATAGAGAGAGAGACAGAGAGACAGAGCAATAGAGAGAGAGACAGACAGACAGAGCAATATAAAGAGAGACAGACAGACAGAGCAATAGACAGAGAGAGAGAGACAGAGCAAAAGAGAGAGAGAGACAGACAGACAGCAATAGAGACAGAGAGACAGAGCAATAGAGACAGAGAGACAGAGCAATAGAGAGAGAGACAGACAGACAGACAGAGCAATATATAGAGAGAGAGACAGACAGAGCAATATAAAGAGAGACAGACAGACAGAGCAATAGAGAGAGAGACAGACAGACAGAGCAATATAGAGAGAGACAGACAGACATAGCAATATAAAGAGAGACAGACAGACAGAGCAATAGAGAGAGAGACAGACAGACAGAGCAATATAAAGAGAGACAGACAGACAGAGCAATAGAGAGAGAGACAGAGACACAGCAATAGAGCAAGAGAGACAGACAGACAGAGCAATATAGAGAGAGAGAGACAGACAGAGCAATATAGAGAGAGACAGACAGACAGAGCAATATAAAGAGAGACAGACAGACAGAGCAATATAGAGAGAGAGAGACAGACAGAGCAATATAAAGAGAGACAGACAGACAGAGCAATATAGCAAGAGAGACAGACAGACAGAGCAATATAGAGAGAGACAGACAGACAGAGCCATATAAAGAGAGACAGACAGACAGAGCAATATAGAGAGAGAGAGACAGACAGAGCAATATAAAGAGAGACAGACAGACAGAGCAATATAGCAAGAGAGACAGACAGACAGAGCAATATAGAGAGAGACAGACAGACAGAGCAATAGAGAGAGAGACAGACAGACAGAGCAATAGAGAGAGAGAGAGACAGACAGAGCAATAGAGAGAGACAGAGCAATAGAGAGAGAGACAGACAGACAGATCAATAGATAGAGAGAGAGAGACAGAGCAATAGAGAGAGACAGACAGACAGCAATAGCGACAGAGAGACAGAGCAATAGAGACAGAGAGACAGAGCAATAGAGTAGAGAGACAGACAGAGATACAGAGCAATAGAGAGAGAGACAGAGAGACAGAGATACAGAGCAATAGAGACAGAGAGAGACAGAGATACAGAGCAATGGAGACAGAGAGACAGCGAGACAGAGCAATAGAGAGAGAGAGACAGAGACAGAGACAGAGCAATAGAGAGAGAGAGAGAGAGAGAGAGACAGACAGACAGACAGACAGACAGACAGACAGACAGACAGACAGACAGACAGACAGACAGACAGACAGAGAAAGAGAGAGAGAGAGAGAGACAGACAGAGAGAGCAAGAGAGAGAGAGAGAGAGACAGAGAGAGCAAGAGAGAGAGAGAGAGACAGACAGACAGAGCAAGAGAGAGAGAGAGACAGACAGACAGAGCAAGAGAGAGAGAGAGACAGACAGACAGAGCAAGAGAGAGAGAGAGACAGACAGACAGAGCAAGAGAGAGAGAGAGACAGACAGAGAGAGCAAGAGAGAGAGAGAGAGACAGACAGACAGAGCAAGAGAGAGAGAGAGAAACAGACAGACAGAGCAAGAGAGAGAGAGAGACAGACAGACAGAGAGAGAGAGAAAGAGAGAGAGAGACAGAGAGAGACAGACAGACAGACAGAGAAAGAGAGAGAGAGAAACAGACAGAGAGAGAGAGAAAGAGAGAGAGGAAGATGGTCATACCATGGATCATTTAGCTATGTGATTTTGAATTGTAGGACCCCTTTAGGTATCCCCCAAAATATTGAACAATATTTGATAAATATTGAATTAGTCTTTTACTACTACTAAAGCCCATAGAAAAGCATTGAATAACACATTCATAAATGACTAAATAGACAGTAAAAAGATGATAAGGTCTTGAAGTGTCTGTCCTATATCTAGGAGATAAAATAAGCTCATAAATATATATATATATATTTTTTTACACATAATTAACCCCATATTTTTTGGTGCACAAAACTACCTCCATGCTTTCATTGGTTTGTATGGGTAACCTTCAGACGAGTCCCGTGACACACCTGTGGGGATCGTGCAGCAGAACCAGAGAGTGATCGTAAGAGTAGGCCAAACCATTCAGACGCTGCAGATGTTTCTATGAGAAGGACGATTTTCGGGATGTCTCATGGTCGGACAAACACCGCTGTAGCTCGGCCACCTTCCACTGCAGATGTGGTGGATTGGGACGCAGCCCTGGTATCTCTAGCTTAAACTGACATATTTTTACTTACAGGACTCTTCAGGATTAATACCTCATCCTTCATGTTCACTCATCTTCCGCCTTCTGTTTCTATATCTCCCCCTCTGTCGCCCTATCCATCCGCCCTGCCTTCTAAACCGACTGACACATGCCCTTTCTCCTGAGGCAAACACAAATCTCTCTATGACTCTCTCACCCCCCCAACCCCCACCCTCACTGTCCTCCACGGTAACCATGGCTACGCAGCTCGGGGGCGCCACGGGCATCGACGTTAGCATTTTGTGATCGGGGATAACGTTTGATTGGAGAGAAACTACAAAGCCCAGTGCCCTGCCAGGCACCCCTCAGGTATCCAGTAGCTGTCTCTCTCTCTGAAGCTGTTCCCTCTCTGTCGTGCATCATCAATACAGAAGCAGACCACAGTGGATATTGGCACTAATGAGTTGGACTGTGGTCGTTTGTAGCTCAGTTGGTAGAGCATGGCGCTTTTAACACCAGGGAAGTGGTAATGATTCCCTGGACCGTGCGTACGTGAAATGTATTCACGCATGGCTGTAAGTCCGTTTGGATAAAAGTGTCTGCTAAATGGCAGATATTATGTACAGGGCTGGTCTGAATACAGCCACACCCAGGCTGCCTTCCTTCGCCATAGTGAGGTAGTGAGGAAGAGCCATGGAAGACACTTTTCTCACCCCCGTGAAGAGTGTTGGTTGTGGGGTTCTGACCCGAGAGGAACCCAACTCCCACGGGTGGCGAGATCCTCTCTCTCTCTCTCTCTCGCGCGCACGCTATGTCTCTCTCTCTCTCTTTTTCTCTCTCTCTCTTTCCCTGCGTAAATCTGGGTCAGTCTTTGCGTGACAGACACTGACCATTATCGCCACTCATCCATGCAAAGAGGAAGAGCGGGAAAAGAAGGGGGAGCAAGAGGGAGGAGAGCAAAAGAGAGATAGAGCTTTGTCCTCGGTGCTCGTGGCTGAGAGACGGATTGGATACTCGTCCCCTGGGTGTCTGATTCTTCCCCCTTCCCACGTTCACACCTAGTCATCATCTTCCTATGAAGATACAGAACTACACACACACACACACAGTCCCAAACACGCATGTGCCACACACGCGCCCACACACACACACGCACAGATGGTGCTAGGTGATTGGGTAGGGTGATGAGATGGTTGATTCTCCTTCTGATGGCCTCCTTGGTGTGACTGTGTGGGACTGTTGGACCTCGGTCTCTCTTCGCAGGGCTATGTAAGTACTGAACATTCTCTCATTTGTCCAGTGCTCTGTGTATTAGCCATGAGCGCTAGCCTCCGTGTGGTTCACTAACCGTGCTGTCACCATCATGGTGTTGAGGTGACAAGGGCACGCCATGCGCTCCTCTCTAATTTGAGACTGTCAGACGATGGCAGGGGTCCATGTCCCGCTCTATGTCGCTGCTCGTCTGTCTGTCTGTCTGTCTGTCTGTCTGTCTGTCTGTCTGTCTGTCTGTCTGTCTGTCTGTCTGTCTGTCTGTCTGTCTGTCTGTCTGTCTGTCTGTCTGTGTCTGTTTGTCTCCCTAGTTGTGTCCCTAGTTTTGTCTCATCCCCCCACCCCAATTTTCCATCTCTGTTCCTGGTACATTTCTCATTTCAGATGTTGCTGAATATCTCCCTCCTCTGTCCTTCCTTCCCTCCTTCCCTTGTCTCCCTCCATCTCTTCCTCTCTCCACTGATGTCGTTCCACGGTGCGTTCCACAGTAATTATCTACACTGAGCGCACTCTCTCTCCATGTCCTCTAATTTGTTCCACCGGTGACACCTGATGTGCAATTATGTAAAAAGACAAACAAAGCAAATGCCAAGCATGTCCTCTGACCTGAAGAATGATGACTGGAGCGTACTTGTTATTGCACACTGCCAACACACACACACACACACACACACACACACACACACACACACACACACACACACACACACACACACACACACACACACACACACACACACACACACACACACACACCAGGGACAAGCAGTGTGACGGTCTTATCTTTCCTTCTCCTCTCCTTAACCCCTTCCTTGCCACAGACAGCGGACTCTAGAATCTCTTCCAGGGATCTCAGGGGTCCTGGTTGTTCCAGCACCATGACCCCCTC
This sequence comes from Oncorhynchus nerka, assembly GCF_034236695.1. NCBI lineage: Eukaryota > Metazoa > Chordata > Actinopteri > Salmoniformes > Salmonidae > Oncorhynchus > Oncorhynchus nerka. Next base: position 24,924,557 of record NC_088416.1, on the reverse strand, counting down.
TGAGTCCTCCTGACACCAGATCTCCGTTAATGAGCCTATTATAACCCTGATCCTCTGTTATCTCAAGTGGAGTCTCACAGAGCCAAGAGGCAGGGGAGGTAATAGATGAAGAGCAACATCCTCCCTCACTCCCTCACACCCTCACTCCCTCACACTCATCTCTCTGAAACACAGGGGGGGGATTATGGAAGCTAGATGATAGCAGCTCTGATATGGACACATTCAACCTGAACCAGTGCAGAGGCAGCAGCTACTCTTCCTGGGGTCCACAAAAAGACAAGTAAGTAACAAACCACTGATAGACTGCTGGACAAAAGGTCTGTAGGTCCAACAACAACGTCAAGACAAAGAAAGCGATTCTGTAGATCCTATGCTATCCTTGTAAATGTCACGGTACCCGTGAACAGGAAACGGAAGACATGGCCTTTTGAAAAGGCTAGTTGGGTTTGAACAGTCACCCCTTTCGGGATGAGGCACGCTCCTTACAGTGTGTTTTTCATCTCTACTGTCACACTCGCTAATAAACCCGGGAAAACCAAAACCACCTAAAAACACCCGGCTCCCCTTTAAACTCAACCTGAGGTAATTATCAGTCTGAGCGGTAATCATGTGCGCATGCTGTGCGGATTTGTCTCTTTGATGGGGCAGCTGAGTGTTTGCTAGGCTAATCCTCTTTATGTTGCTGTCACAGCACAGTCACAATCTCCGCTGGGGAGGGCGTCGCCGTCGACTACGTAGAATCCCACCGTGGGTTGCCCTGTCTGTGTCGTGTCGCTTCCCTCCGCTCTCTACATGTCTTCGTCTAACACTGTAAAACCGCTTACTTCATTCAAAGCTGCTGGGAAATCCACTTTTGCCTGTCTCTCTGTGTATGTCTGGCTGCAGGGGTTATTGCCTGCGTCCCAAATTGCACCCTATACCCAATTTAGTGCACTACATTTTGACCAGGGCCCATGGGGTACTAATTTGGGACACTGTTTAGGAGTGCAAACGATTTCCTGGTTTTCGAAGGTTATGAGAAGGCCGAAGGCAGACATACACTACCGTCGGGATATTAGTGCTCCTTGTTCATTCAACATCTTACTGGCTTACGGTGATAAATCCCCTCCCAGCTGTGTGTGGCCCCGGATTATGGGCTCTGTACCTGTTTACAGGAGAGAGCGTGAGGTGTTGTAGGATCTATCGGGCCACAGCCAGGGAAAATCTACTGTTGTATGTTGGGTAGGCATCTGAGTGTCCGAGCACAGGGAATGTATGTGTACGACACAGTTCATGTTATGTTGGTTATGTGATGTATCGGTGTGTTGGAGCCCAGCGAGTGTGAGGTGATGCACTGTGAGGTGATACGGGTAGACAGAGTAGACACCCTGTTGGAGCCCGGCCCGGCCTCAAGACAGTGCTGAGAGGGAGAGAGAGTGCTTTTCTGTGTTTTCCAGGAGAAGGTTAAAGACAACAGAGTGGCATGTTTCCCTGTGGGGTTGCGTGTGCAAGATGCCCTTCCATTCGGCAGGTAGCCTAGCGGTTAAGAGCATTGGGCCAGTAACCAAAAAGTTGCTATTTCGAATACCCAAGCCGGCTAGATCCAAAATATGTTGCTGTGCCCTTGAGCAAGGCACTTAACACTAATTGCTCCTGTAAGTCGTTCCGGATAAGAGCGTCTGCTAAATGACTCCAATGTACTTACTGTACTAACAGGTGCACTGATGCTCTGTAGCCATCAGGTGGTGCTGAGGAGGAGAAGATTAACTGTTGCTTGTGGAGGAATCAAAGGACCAGCCTGGTCTCATAGAATAAACACAACATAGTAAATGAAAATCTGGAACACTCAAATTAGTGTGATTTGTCACGTTTGGTATGGTTACATAAGACAGAAGGTTGGTCATGGTGGATGGGTGGGCTGCTCCATGTCAGCCCAATGCTGCCACACGCCATACTGGCTGTTGATGTTGCGACTGATTTTGATGTTTTCACGGATGCTTATTTTATCTCCCAACCTACTCCACCTCAGCTCCTACCCCTATCCCCACCAACACCACCATCTCCTCTCCTCCAAAGCCCTGGCCACTCATTAGTGAAAGCGAGAACACACCCAACAACAAGTGTCTGTCTTGTCTCATGTCTCTCACTTCTCATCCCCAGAACTGTCAAGCTGTTGTCTCTCAGAGATGGTGGAAAATAGAGACTGAGGCGCAGGCTGCTAGTGTTCTCTCTCTCTCTCTCTCTCTCTCTCTTTTTAAAAAACATTTAAAAAATATTTTTTAAATGTATTGTTATTTATTATGAACACAACAAATACAAAAAAACGACAGAAATATACAAACAAGAGTACATAAACCGACAGGGGTATTACATATCAAGTATTTGTTAAATACTTTTATGGTGCACATTGCTTTTTTCTTTTTACATTTACTGATCATTTCAAAATAATATTTCAATTCTATCTTAAATCATGTGAAGAAGAGTTTGTTCTCTGCCCACTTCCTTTTATGGACAAAGAATCTGCCATGAAAGATAAACAAATTAACAATGAAAGTTAAAAGGGTCTATATCATTTGGTTCAAAATAAAACATAATATCAGAGTCTTTAAAATGAACATTAATAGTTGTTTCTTCTAAAAGAAAATCTTCTGACATAAGAACAGTCCCAAAATAAATGGTCAAGAGTCTCTGGGTCACAATCACAAAACACACATTTGTTATCAATAGCTATTTTAAATCTGTGTATAATAAAGGTATTTACAGGGTCGATTCTATGAATGAGTTTGTATGATACTTCTTTCACCTTATTAGATATACAATATTTTCCACATAACGAAACTTAGTTCCAGTTCACTTGTCCCAGGGCTGCACTCCAGTACATTTTAGCAGAGGGAATAGTAACATATTGACGTAGTTTCCTTATACACATGTTACTACATTTATAGTTTAAAATGTCAATTCCTTCTAGTTGTATTGAGGCTACAAAATCCTCAACAGTTGCACTTGCAGTACTGTTATATTCTCCTAAAAGAAGAATAGCACAATGTAACATTGTGTGTTCTAATCAATTCTGGATCATCATATAGTTGTCCATCACTGTTCAATAATTGTTTAACCCAAATAATGTTGTTGTCAAACCAGTTCTGGAAAAACATTATTCCAGATTGAAGACCTATGAGGGGAAAAATTGTGTTTGTACATGAGGTTCCAAGTTACTTGTTTATGAACGTTTGCAAGCTTAGTAGGGATTTTACCCATATCCAAGTTGCATTTTAGTAAGAATTCTTGTCCCCTAATTTGTTGGAATATTAAATCAGGGATGATATTCCAGATGCAATCCTTATTTCTTAAATAGTTTTGTATCCATTTAATCTTAAATATTATATTAGAGGTTTTAAAATCCAGAGCTTTCAACCCTCCCTCACCTTGGGTGCTACATATTACCGCTTGTCTTACATAATGAGGTTTTTCCTCCATATGAAGTTAAATCATTTAGTATCAACCATTTTAGTTACTGACAGAGGAACATCCAAGGCAAGGGAGGTATAAACTCATCTGGACAGACATTCAGATTTTGATAAGTACACGTCCAGATAAAGAAAGATCTCTTAATAACCAGGAGTTAAATCTCATTCCAATTTTCTCTACAATAGGAGAGACATTTAAGTTGGCCCTTTCTGTCTGATCTTTGCTTTAACTTTAATACCAAGATATGTGATCACATATTTTACAGGGATATTACATACTGGGTTTAAGTCACATCTTTTCAACGCAAATAATTCACATTTCCTAATATTCAGAGATAAACCTGATACATGTGTGAAGGCATTAATACACTCAATAGCTTTCCTGACTTCATTATGATCTTTCAAATAAATGGTGGCGTCATCAGCCAATTGTGAACATTTTATCTCTTTGTCTTGTACCTGAATACCCCTAAAACTATCCTTATTTATATGAAGTGCCATAACTTGTGTGACCAATACAAATAAGAAAGGAGAAATTGGGCATCCTTGTTTAATTCCACATCTAATTTCGAATCTCTGTGAAGTTCCATGGGATAATTTAACAGAGCTGTTACTATTATTGTAAAGTGTCTTAATTACACTTTAAAAATATTGACCAAAACCAAAAAAATCGAAGAGTCTCAAAAATAAAATAATGTTCAACTGTATCAAATGCCTTGTAAAAGTCTACAAATAAAATGAAGCTTTCTTCCATAATGTGCTCATTGTCGTCTATCAAGTCCAATACTAGTTGAATATTATTACACATATGCCTGCCCTTCATAAAACCAGACTGGGTATCATCAATGATTTGGTCAAGACCTTCTTTAAGTCTTTCTGCAAAGATGGATGCAAGTAGCTTTCCATCATTGTTCATTATTGTGATTGGTCTCCAATTTTCTAACATCATAGATTTTTGGGGAGGGTTTGGGTATTACAGAAATTAGGCCCTGTGTCATGGAAACAGGCAGGGCCCCTAAATCAACTGCCTCCTTGAAAACATTAGATATAAATTCAATAATATCCTCCTGAAAATATTTATAGAATTCACTGATAATGCCATCATTTGCTGGAGATTTGTTCTCTTTTAACTTGCTGATACATTTTTTTATTTCATTAATAGAAATCATTTCATCACACGACTTTTGGAAGTCTTCGTCTATGAATTTTGCACAGTCTTTGACAGAGTCTAGAAAGGCAGATATGTCACTAGTAGGACAGGCATGACTGGTATAGAGCTTACCATAGAATTCTGAAACATATTTTGAAATATCTTTGGGGTTTCATTTTGTTTGCCATCTATATTAAGCTCATGAATAGATGTAAATTCAGAATTATTTCTTTCAAAAATTGTAAAAGAATTTTGTATGTTTTTCACCTTCGTCCAATCATCTCCTTCTCGATCTTACAAATGCCCCTTTTGCTCTCTCTTCATACATTCGGCCCATTTCTAGTTGTAAAGAGAATAACTGAGCCTTTCCTTCTTCATCAAGGTCCATAGAGATTAGAGAACGTATTTCCTTAACAAGTTTATCTTCCCTCAATCTTTTAAATTCAGCCATTTCTTTACCTCTGTTTGTCTTATTTCGTACTTCATTCATTCCCAATATTCCCCATAAGACTTAAATAGTTGGGCTTTCCTCCAATTGTCTTGTATAATATCTTTGGCATCCATCATTTACATTTTATTTAACCTTTATTTAACCAGGCAAGTCAGTTAAGAACAAATTCTTATTTTCAATGACGGCCTAGGAACAGTGGGTTAACTGCCTGTTCAGGGACAGAAGATATGTACCTTCCGGTTACTAGTCCAACGCTCTAACCACTAGGCTACCCTGCTGCCCCATCTTGAAATGATCATCTTCCAACAGTCTACTATTGAGTTTCCAATAACTCAGATTCGGTTTAACTTCAGATCCATTCATATTTAAAGATAAGAATATAACTTTATGATCAGTAAGAATTGATGGTTCAAATGATACATTGACTACAGAATTATCTAATGAATTAGAAATCATCCAGAAGTCAATTCTTGACTGTCTTGACACGTCCCTGTTACTCCAAGTGAATTCCTTTTTATCAGGATATTTACATCTCCAAATATCTACTAATCCAAGACCAAGACGGCGGTTATTAAACTCAGGATTAACAATGCTGGATCTGTTAAGGAGGGGGATATCTGTCAATCATCACATTAGATACATAATTCAAATCTCCACCTAAGATAATTTTGAAATACACCTATAACTCTAATAATTTCTTCTTCAAATTCTTGAAATAATATCCTGTTGTATTGTTTGTTGTTGGATGCATAAATATTCCCTAATAAAAACATTTCCCTGTTGAAATGTACTGTTAAAACTAACCAACATCCTGAGTGGTGAGACTTACTACTGATGACCTTCCCTTTTAAATGCACCTCTTAAAATAGCTACATCTGCAGTGTGGTTGTTGCTATATGATAACCAGATATCGTTACCCCATTGATTTTTCCAAAAAGATAGATCGGAAGAACAAGCATGAGTCTCTTGTAAAAAGTAAAAGTTTGCAATACAGGAAAATAGCTTTACCCTTGAGGTGAATGCACCAATTTGTAAGTCGCTCTGGATAAGAGCGTCTGCAAAATGACTTAAATGTAAAATGTAAATGAGTAAATTACGAATACCCCTGACATTAATTGAACAAAGAGATAAAGACATAAACCTCAACCAACAACCTTGTTATGCTAATATAAGCTTTTCCTAAGGATATGTAACTCAAATGGATTTCCATCCCATTATTAACCTCTCCAACAACAAAAAACAACAACATATTGGTCATAAAGTTACCAAAGTATTCTTACTCCCGCAAGGGGGAGACATTGCATAGACTTTACAATAAGCAGTTATTCGCTATAGTTAGTGTTTAGCTTACCAGTTCTCAGGTCAGCCTGCCCCCCCCCCCCCCTCAATTCAATTCAATTCGCTTTATTGGCATGACGTAACAATGTACATATTGCCAAAGCTTATTTTGATACTGATTTTGATATTTACAATGTAAAATAAAAATGATAATCAGAAATTGTCAACGGGACAACAGTAACAACAACAACCAAGTGTCAAAATAACCAAACATTGAACAATAACAATATGTATACAGTAGAGTACATGTGCAGGTTGATTGGTTTGTCAGACACTGTCCCTCAACTTATGGCAGGCAGCAATGTAGTGCGCTGCCAACCCACAGCTCTCTGCGTCCTCCCCCAACAGGACGGGTAGACTACTGTCATCAGAGAGGTCTTTGAAACATTGAATAAGGGTTTCAAATTTGGGGAAATGACACTCTCTAATTGTTTTATATTTTGTACATTTTGTCAGGAAATGCAGCTCCGTCTCAGGTTCTGCTGTGGTTCAGGGGTTGCACAGCCTTTCCTCTACAGGGAGCCAGGTTTTCCTGTGTCTACCCTTCTCAATGGCAAGGCTGTGCTCACTGAGTCTGTACTTTGTCAAGGCTTTTCAAAGGTTTTGATCAGTAACCATGGTCAAATATTTAGCCACGGTGTACTGTCGATTTAGGGCCAGATAGCACTGCATTTTGCTTTGTGTTTGTGCTTGTGTTTCCCAATAAGCTATATAGTTTTGTTTTGACTGTGTTGTAATTTGGTTTATCCTGATTGATTGGATGTTCTGGTCCTGAGGCTTCAGTGTGTTAGTAGAACAGGTTTGTGAACTCAACCTCAGGACCAGCCTGACTCTTTTCTTTGCTCAGCTCTTGGCATTGCAGGGCTTGGTAATGATATGAGAGGGGTCACTGTATTTTAGATGTTTCCAAAACTGAATTGCTCTTTTTTGAGTTTTTGTCATTAGTGGATATTGGCCTAATTCTGCCCTGCATGAATTGTTTGTAGTTTTCCTCAGGACATGTAGGATAATCTTACAGAACTATGCATGCAGGGTTTCAATGGGGTGTTTGTCCCATTTGAGGAAATCTTGTTTTGCAAGTGGACCCCACACCTCGCTGCCATAAAGTGCAATTGGTTCAATGACATATTCAATTCGTTTTAGCCTAATTTTAATTAGGTATTTCAATTTGAATGAGCTTTTTAATGGTGTAGAATGCCATGCGTGCTTTCTCAATTCAATTTTTTTTTTTTTCAATTCAAGGGCTTTATTGGCATGGGAAACATGTGTTAACATTTCTCTCTCAGTTCATTCACTGCCTCATTAAGGTGTCCAGTTGAGCTTATTTTTAAACCTAAGTAATTGTAGTGTGTGCAGTACTCTATATATGTTGTACCAATTGAGAACTTTGGTCTAATTCCCTGAGATCTGGATATTCTCTGGAAAATCATTATTTTAGTCTTTTTGGGGTTTACTGCCAGGGCCCAGGTCTTACAGTACTGCTCTAGCAGGTCCAGGCTTTGCTGTAGGCCATGTGCTGTGGGTGACAGCAGGCATAGGTCATCTGCGAAGAGTAGGCATTTAACTTCTGAATTGTGGAGACAAACACCAGGGGCTGAGGATTTTTCTAGAATAGTGGCCAATTCTTTGATGTAAATATTGAAGAGTACAGGGCTCAGATCGCAACCCTGGCAAAGGCCCCGCCCCTGGTTAAAGAATTCTGTTCTTTTAATGTCAATTTTAATGCTGTACGTATTGCCAGTATACATTGGTTTAATTATGTCATATGTTTTACCCCCTACACCACTTTCAATAACTTTGTAGAACAGTCCTGTATGCCAAATAGAATCAAATGCTTTTTGGAAGTCGATAAAGCAAGCGTATATTTTGCTATTATTTTGGTGTGTAGGGTGTAAATATGATCAGTTGTGCAATGTTTAGGTATAACTCCAATTTGGCTTTTATTAAGGACGTTTAGAACTCTTCCATTTATAATACTACAGAAAACCTTCCCCAGGTTACTGTTCACACAAATGCCTCTGTAATTGTTAGGGTCAAATTTGTCTCCATTTTTAAAGATTGGGGTTATGAGTCCTTGATTCCAGATGTCAGGGAAATAACCTACACTCAGGATCAAATTAAACAGTTTTAATATAGCCAATTGAAATATTGCACTAGTGAGTTTGAGCATCTCATTTAGGATGCCATCAGGTCTGCACGCCTTTTTAAATTTGAGAGCCTGAATTTGAGAGCTCCTGGTCAGTAATCATGGAGTCCTGTGGATGTTGATGGTCCTTTATAGCTTTTTCTAATCCATTCAACATCTCATGAATTTGGCGTTGCTCTGCGTTTGTGTCAATTTGAACGGTGTTGTAGAGTGTTTTAAAATGGGTTGTCCATATGTCACCATTTTGTATCGTTAATTCCTCTTGTTTTTTCCTTATAATTTTACAATCTGCATCAAACTAGTTGTCATATGTGATCTTTTTAAAATTTGTTATCAATTTCAATTTCTCTCTCTCTCTCTCTCTCTCTCTCTCTCTCTCTCTCTCTCTCTCTCTCTCTCTCTCTCCCTCTCTCTCTCTCTCTCTCTCTCTCTCTCCCTCTCTCTCTCTCTCTCTCTCTCTCCCTCTCTCTCTCTCTCTCTCTCTCTCTCTCTCTCTCTCTCTCTCTCTCTCTCTCTCTCTCTCTCTCTCTCTCTCTCTCTCTCTCTCTCTCTCTCTCTCTCTCTCTCTCTCTCTCTCTCTCTCTCTCTCTCTCTCTCTCTCTCTCTCTCTCTCTCTCTCTCTCTCTCTCTCTCTCTCTCTCTCTCTCTCTCTCTCTCTCTCTCTCTCTCTCTCTCTCTCTCTCTCTCTCTCTCTCTCTCTCTCTCTCTCTCTCTCTCTCTCTCTCTCGCTCTCTCTCTCTCTCTCTCTCTCTCTCTCTCTCTCTCTCTCTCTCTCTCCTCTCTCTCTCTCTCTCTCTCTCTCTCTCTCTCTCTCTCTCTCTCTCCTCTCTCTCTCTCTCTCTCTCTCTCTCTCTCTCTCTCTCTCTCTCTCCCTCTCTCTCTCTCTCTCTCTCTCTCTCTCTCTCTCTCTCTCTCTCTCTCTCTCTCTCTCTCTCTCTCTCTCTCTCTCTCTCTCTCTCTCTCTCTCTCTCTCTCTCTCGCTCTCTCTCTCTCTCTCTCTCTCTCCTCTCTCTCTCTCTCTCTCTCTCTCTCTCTCTCTCTCTCTCTCTCTCTCTCTCTCTCTCTCTCTCCCTCTCTCTCTCTCTCTCCCTCTCTCTCTCTCTCGCTCTCTCTCTCTCTCGCTCTCTCTCTCTCTCTCTCTCATTCCATATATCATATAGCACGAACGTCTTGCAAAGGTTGCGTGTTCGAATCTCATCACGGACAACTTTAGCATGTTAGTTAACCCTTCTCCTAACCTTAACCCTTTAATGTAACTCCTAACTCTAACCTTAACCCCTAGCCCCTAGCCTGGCTAAAGTTTGCTAGGTGGCTAATGCTAACTAGGTGGCTAACATTAGCTAGGCTAGGGTTAGGGGTTAAGGTTAGGGTTAAGGTTAAAGTTAGGGTTAAGGTTAGAGTTAGGAGTTACATGTAAAGGTTATTAAGGTTAGGGTTAGGAGAAGGATGAACTAATATGCTAAGTTGGAATTTCATATATGTATTGGACATTTTTAACATATTGTTTGAATTGCAATTCATAACATATCATATGAATTGTAATTCGTAACATATCATACAAATTATAATTCATAACATATCATACGAAATGAATGATAAACCTCCACAAATTAACACATACCATACCAAACGTAACATATACTAATTTGAGTGTCCTTGATTTTAGTTTACTATGTATGGATCCATATTTCATGATATCATTTCATCTTAAAAACCTGTCTACATATCGTTTACAATATTAAATATTCTAGCATCATGACTCAAACGAACATGGTTAGGAACATTTTGTACTATTACACAGGGTGCTGGGAAATGGAGGTGACAAGAAAACACAGGCTGGTTAAAAGCAGTGCCGTCTGTACTAGAGAGAAGCCTCCTGCTGCAGTAAGAGGTCCAGCAGCACCCACCCAGATTGCTAGCCTGAGCCTCCCAGACAGACAGACACACAGCCACCAGCACTGAAACAGACGGAAAGACAGCCTCTCCGCACCCCTGTCTGTGCTGCCTAGCCTGCCGTCCACCACACAAAACCCTTGAAACCCAGTCACAACCACCACCTACACACACACACACACACCATCCCCCCAGAGTCCCCCATCCATCCCTGGCTGCTCTCCTCTCTCTCACACACCCAGACAGACTGGCAGACTGCCTCCATGCAACTGCTCCGTATGTCAGCCCAGCGCTGCCACACGCCATACTGGCTGTTAATAACGGTGTTGATGTTGCGACTGATTTTGATGTTTTCACTGAATGCTTATTTTATCTCCCATCCTACTCCGCCTCAGCTCCTACCCCTATCCCCACCACAACACTCCCAACAACAGGTCTTGTCTCCTGTCTCTGACTCCTCGTCCCCAGCCACGTCAAGCTATTGCCATGGTAGAAATTGTGGAAAATGGAGACTAAGGCGCTGGCTGCTAGTGTTTCTCTCTCTCTCTCTCTCTCTCTCTCTCTCTTGTTCTCACCATCTCTTCCTCTCCTCTCTCTTCCTCTCCTCTCTCTCTCTCCTGTTCCCTTTTTCTTTCCATTTCTCACATTTTTGCCCGTCTCACGCTTGTTCTCCCTTCTTCCTCTCCTGCCCTCCTGTTTCCTTCCTTTCCTCATCCTCACTGTATGACATCACATAGGAGTGATGTCATATGCGAGCTTCCACTGGCTTCCAGTTGAAGCTCGCATCCGCTACAAGACCATGGTGCTTGCCTACGGAGCTGTGAGGGGAACGGCACCTCAGTACCTCCAGGCTCTGATCAGGCCCTACACCCAAACAAGGGCACTGCGTTCATCCACCTCTGGCCTGCTCGCCTCCCTACCACTGAGGAAGTACAGTTCCCGCTCAGCCCAGTCAAAACTGTTCGCTGCTCTGGCCCCCCAATGGTGGAACAAACTCCCTCACGACGCCAGGACAGCGGAGTCAATCACCACCTTCCGGAGACACCTGAAACCCCACCTCTTTAAGGAATACCTAGGATAGGATAAAGTAATCCTTCTCACCCCCTTAAAAGACCTAGATGCACTATTGTAAAGTGGCTGTTCCACTGGATGTCATAAGGTGAAAGCACCAATTTGTAAGTCGCTCTGGATAAGAGCGTCTGCTAAATGACTTAAATGTAATGTAAATGTAATGTAAATGAGTGATTGTGGAGTATCTCCGTCACTCTGCAGAAGCCAAGTAAATAGCCAATTAGTGGATTCAATAAAGAGAGTAGCTGTTCTTGTGCTCCTACCATGGTCAACATCTGGCTTAAATAAATTGAACAGAAAACTTCCTCCTTCAAGAGACAAAACCGGCCTAGTTTGTGTGTCTTTTTTTCGGGAGGACCTTGTGCAACTCTGTCAAGGACATCTGAAGTGGTGCTGATAGTGTAGCTGTGTGTCTCAAAAGCAGCCTGCTCAAACCACTGTGAGCCTGACGCCTAAAGCCACAAAGCCTCTTAACTAGAGTCTAGTAAATACTGTTGTAATAAGGTAAAGCAGAGGCAATGTTGGAGCAATGACCTCAGCATAACCTTGTGAGAAGACAGCTATTTGCTTGGGATTTGGAGGAATATGGAAGGAGAGTGGGAATAGTGTAGAGGAAGAGATGGACGTGTTTGATGTTCCCTCTGCTTATGACCCATGCCTATTCTCTCCGTTCCTCTGTCCACACACACACACACACACACACACACACACACACACACACACACACACACAGTTTGCGAGTCTCTCCTCTTTTTTTTCTCCAAGTAGTTGAAATTCCCTCCATCATAGCTGTGGTTTGATGTAGTGGTGGTGTCTTGGACATGATGGCTGGGAGAGTGTGGATGGGAATGTTTAATCGCGAGAGCTACAAACTAAAGGAGGAAAAGGCTATGTGTCAGGACAGCGTGGCGCCTGCCTGCTGTGGTAGGGCTGCAATGGAGGCAGTGGTGCAGTCAGCGCTGTGTAGCTGATATCAGATCGATATGTCACACCGCCCTGTCTATCCCACAGCACAATGAAAGGCTAGCTCCCCGCTCCCGGCTCCCCGCTCCCGGCTCCCGGCTCCCCGCTCCCGGCTCCCCTCCCGCTCCCGGCTCCCGGCTCCCCGCTCCCGGCTCCCCGCTCCCCGCTCCCGGCTCCCGGCTCCCCGCTCCCCGCTCCCGGCTCCCCGCTCCCGGCTCCCCGCTCCCCGCTCCCGGCTCCCGCTCCCGCTCCCGGCTCCCCGCTCCCCGCTACAACAATGTTCCTCTCCTCTCTCCTTCAGACCTGAGAGACCCACCGTCCTCCAGTCCAGTCCTGAATGTTAAATCATTCCATTACATGTAGGATGCTAACATGCTAACAGCTCTCTAAATATCATTTCTGCTGGTTTGGGACATGTCTTCCTGGGTAGCAGTCATCATGTTAGGAGAGGCTAATTCAGATATTAGATGTTTTTTTTTCTCTCCAAATACAAAACTCATGTATCACGAAGGCTGTCTTTGCAGGCGGCAGGCTAGGCTCAAACAGTTATGGAATATGTGTTGTGGAGTATGCCATTTCCTTTACAAGTCCATGCTTTAGCATGTGTCCATGGGAATGAACTGACGGGACAGCATTAGAGGCTTTAGAAGCAATATGTTATGTACTGTACACACTGTAGGGGGCTAGTGAGGTTTGAAGTCCTGCCCCTCCCACCGTAGGCCTGACCAGGAGGGTCACTGGTACAACTGACAGGTCGACCTTGGGAAGACAGGTTTACAAAGCTGCTGATGTAACCGAGAAGGATATACCCGTGTCCGTAGCTACGGTTTATTTGGATGCATATGAGGTTGTGTACAGTGTGTCTTTATGTGTCTGTGTGGATGTATGCGGGTGTACGTGTGTGTGTGTGTGTGTGTGTGTGTGATAGTGTTTGCCTCGTAACATGAGATAGTCAATTACTGTCTGCTAGTGGTGGGAGTAGACTGTCTAGTCTACATTGTTTCCACTGTGTGGGTGTTTGTGCGTCAATGGACTTGTCAGTTCGGCTCTGCCTTCTCCGTAGCCTCTCATGCAGAAAGCACTGTCTGACAATCTTCCCCACCCTCCCAAGGCCTCTTCCACTGCCTCACATGCTCTGTGAAACCAGGAGAGAGGAGCAGAGAGGAACGTGACAGTACCAGTACCCCGCCCAGCCTTGAGGGATCTTCATACACCCTGCATGGTGCTAGCGCTACATGGCTATTAGGAAAATGGCAGACGTTCATTTGAAAATCTCGATCATTCCCTTAGTTCATAGATGTTTGCATCTGATCACTCGTACCTTGCAAAATCTCCTTTGTACATAATGTCTGTCTGTGAACAAAGACTAAATCCACTGAAATGGCAGTATAGAGACTGGAGAGAGGGGTGATGAGTCAACAGACAGGTTTGGTGATTCTCATGTGGCCTGACATCTTTAGCACTCTATTATCTTTAACACTCTAACATCTTTAACACACTATTATCTTTAACACTCTAACATCTTCAACACTATTATGTTTAACACTCTATTATGTTTAACACTCTATTATCTTTAACACTCTATTATCTTTAACACTCTTATCTTTAACACTCTTATCTTTAACACTCTTATCTTTAACACTCTTATCTTTAACACTCTAACATCTTCAACACTCTAACATCTTCAACACTCTAACATCTGTAACACTCCATTCACTTTAACACTCTAACATCTTTAACACTCTAACATCTGTAACACTCCATTCACTTTAACACTCTAACATCTTTAACACGCTAACATCTTTAACACTGTAACATCTTTAACACTCTATTATCTTTAACACACTAACATCTTTAACACTGTAACATCTTTATCACTCTATTATCTTTAACACTGTAACATCTTTAACACTGTAACATCTTTATCACTCTATTATCTTTAACACTGTAACATATTAAACACTGTAACATCTTTAACACTCTATTATCATTAACACTCTAACACCTTCAACACTATTATGTTTAACACTCTATTATCTTCAACACTCTAACATCTCTAACACTCCATTAACTTTAACACTGTAACATCTTTAACACTGTAACATCTTTATCACTCCATTATCTTTAACACTGTAACATATTAAACACTGTAACATCTTTAACACACTAAAATCTTTAGCACTGTAACATCTTTACATGGCAAGGATGTTTCAGTTTGACTCAAATCCTGCGACCAAGCTGTTGCCGTGGAGACCGGGCCCAGCATGGGGGATCCTATCCCATATTCATGTGACGATTTAGCACCAATTCCTCACTGCACACACACACACACACACACACACACACACACACAATATTCATTTTTTCATTTTTTCATTTTTTCATTTTTTATTTCACCTTTATTTAACCAGGTAAGCTAGTTGAGAACAAGTTCTCATTTGCAACTGCGACCTGGCCAAGATAAAGCAAAGCAGTGTGACACAGACAACAACACAGAGTTACACATGGGGTATACAATTGCCAAGCCCATAACACAAACAAGTCAATGACACAGTAGAGAAAAGAAAGTCTATATACAGTGTGTGCAAAAGGCATGAAGAGGTAGGCAATAAATAGGCCATAGGAGCGAATAATTACAATTTAGCAGATTAACACTGGAGTGATAAATGAGCAGATGATGATGTGCAAGTAGAGATACTAGTGTGCAAAAGAGCAGAACTGTAAATAAAATAAAAACAGTATGGGGATGAGGTAGGTAGATTGGGTGGGCTATTTACAGATGGACTATGTACAGCTGCAGCGATCGGTTAGCTGCTCAGATAGTTGATGTTTAAAGTTGGTGAGGGAAATAAAAGTCTCCAACTTCAGCGATTTTTGTAATTCGTTCCAGTCACTGGCGGCAGAGAACTGTAAGGAAAGGCGGCCAAATGAGGTGTTGGCTTTGGGGATGATCAGTGAGATATACCTGCTGGAACGTGTGCTAAGGGTGGGTGTTGTTATCGTCAGCAGTGAACTTAGATAAGGCGGAGCTTTACCTATGGGTCTGGTGACGAATATGTAGCGAGGGCCAGCCAACTAGAGCATACAGGTCGCAGTGGTGGGTGGTATAAGGTGATTTGGTACCAAAACGGATGGCACTGTGATAGACTGCATCCAGTTTGCTGAGTAGAGTGTTGGAAGCTATTTTGTAGATGACATCGCCGAAGTCAAGGATCGGTAGGATAGTCAGTTTTACTAGGGTAAGTTTGGCGGCGAGAGTGAAGGAGGCTTTGTTTGCGAAATAGAATGCCGATTCTAGATTTGATTTTGGATTGTAGATGTTTAATATTAGTCTGGAAGGAGAGTTTACAGTCTAGCCAGACACCTAGGTATTTATAGTTGTCTACATATTCTAGGTTGGAACTGTCCAGGGTGGTGATGCTAGTCGGGCGGGCGGGTGCGGGCAGTGAACGGTTGAAAAGCATGCATTTGGTTTTCCTAGCATTTAAGAGCAGTTGGAGGCCACGGAAGGAGTGTTGTGTGGCATTGAAGCTCGTTTGGAGGTTAGTTAGCACAGTGTCCAAGGAAGGGCCAGAAGTATACAGAATGGTGTCGTCTGCGTAGAGGTGGATCACGGAATCGCCCGCAGCAAGAGCGACATCATTGATATATACAGAGAAAAGAGTCGGCCCGAGAATTGAACCCTGCGGTACCCCCATTGGGACTGCCAGAGGTCAGGACAACATGCCCTCCAATTTGACACACTGAACTCTGTCTACAAAGTAGTTGGTGAACCAGTCGAGGCAGTCGTCAGAAAAACCAAGGCTATTGAGTCTGCCGATAAGAATACGGTGATTGACAGAGTCGAAAGCCTCGGCCAGGTCGATGAAGACGGCTGCACAGTACTGTCTTTAATCGATGGCGTTTATGATATTGTTTTGTACCTTGAGCGTGGCTGAGGTGCACCCGTGACCGGCTCGGAAGCCGGATTGCACAGCGGAGAATGTACGGTGGGAATCGAAATGGTCAGTGATCTGTTTATTTACTTGGCTTTCGAAGACTTTAGATAGGTAGGGCAGGATGGATATAGGTCTGTAACAGTTTGGGTCTAGAGTGTCACACTCTTTGAAGAGGGGGATGACCGCGGCAGCTTTCCAATCTTTAGGGATCTCGGACCATACGAAAGAGAGGTTGAACAGGGTGGTAATAGGGGTTGCAACAATGGCGGCAGATAGTTTTAGAAGTAGAGGGTCCAGATTGTCTAGCCCAGCTGATTTGTACTGGTCCAGGTTTTGCAGCTCTTTCAGAACATCTGCTGTCTGTATATGGGTGAAGGAGAAGCTGGGGAGGCTTGGGAGAGTAGCTGAGGGGGGGGGCTGTAGCCAGGAGGAAGGCATGGCCAGCCGTTGAGAAATGCTTCTTGAAATTTTCGATTATCATGAATTTATCGGTGGTGACCGTGTTACCTAGCCTCAGTGCAGTGGGCAGCTGGGAAGAGATGCTCTTGTTCTCCATGGATTTAACAGTGTCCCAAAACTTTTTGGAGTTAGAGCTACAGGATGCGAATTTCTGCTTGAAAAGCTAGCCTTTGCTTTCCTGACTGACTGCGTGTATTGGTTCCTGACTTCCCTGAACAGTTGCATATCGCGGGGACTATTCGATGCTATTGCAGTCCGCCACAGGATGTTTTTGTGCTGGTCAACGGCAGTCAGGTCTGGAGTGAACCAAGGGCTACAGTGGGGCAAAAAAGTATTTAGTCAGCCACCAATTGTGCAAGTTCTCCCACTTAAAAAGATGAGAGAGGCCTGTAATTTTCTTCATAGATACACTTCAACTATGACAGACAAAATGAGAAAAAGAAATCCTGAAAATTACATTGTAGGATTTTTAATGAATTTATTTGCAAATTATGGTGGAAAATAATTATTTGGTCAATAACAAAAGTTTATCTCAATACTTTGTTATATACCCTTTGTTGGCAATGACAGAGGTCAAACGTTTTCTGTAAGTCTTCACAAGGTTTTCACACACTGTTGCTGGTATTTTGGCCCATTCCTCCATGCAGATCTCCTCTAGAGCAGTGATGTTTTGGGGCTGTTGCTGGGCAACACGGACTTTCAACTCGCTCCAAAGATTTTCTATGGGGTGGAGATCTGGAGACTGGCTAGGCCACTCCAGGACCTTGAAATGCTTCTTACGAAGCCACTCCTTCGTTGCCCGGGCAGTGTGTTTGGGATCATTGTCATGCTGAAAGACCCAGCCACGTTTCATCTTCAATGCCCTTGCTGATGGAAGGAGGTTTTCGCTCAAAATCTCACGATACATGGCCCCATTCATTCTTTCCTTTACAAGGATCAGTTGTCCTGGTCCCTTTGCAGAAAAACAACCCCAAAGCATGATGTTTCCACCCCCATGCTTCACAGTAGGTATGGTGTTCTTTGGATGCAACTCAGCATTCTTTGTCCGCTAAACACGACGAGTTGAGTTTTTACCAAAAAGTTATATTTTGGTTTCATCTGACCATATGACAATCTCCCAATCTTCTTCTGGATCATCCAAATGCTCTCTAGCAAACTTCAGATGGGCCTGGACATGTACTGGCTTAAGCAGGGGGACACGTCTGGCACTGCAGAATTTGAGTACCTGGCGGCGTAGTGTGTTACTGATGGTAGGCTTTGTTACTTTGGTCCCAGCTCTCTGCAGGTCATTCTCTAGGTCCCCCCGTGTGGTTCTGGGATTTTTGCTCACCGTTCTTGTGATCATTTTGACCCCACGGGGTGAGATCTTGCGTGGAGCCCCAGATAGAAGGAGATTATCAGTGGTCTTGTATGTCTTCCTTTTCCTAATAATTGCTCCCACAGTTGATTTCTTCAAACCAAGCTGCTTACCTATTGCAGAATCAGTCTTCCCAGCCTGGTGCAGGTCTACAATTTTGTTTCTGGTGTCCTTTGACAGCTCTTTGGTCTTGGCCATAGTGGAGTTCGGAGTGTGACTGTTTGAGGTTGTGGACAGGTGTCTTTTATACTGATAACAAGTTCAAACAGGTGCCATTAATACAGGTAACGAGTGGAGGACAGAGGAGCTTCTTAAAGAAGAAGTTACAGGTCTGTGAGAGCCAGAAATCTTGCTTGTTTGTAGGTGACCAAATACTTATTTTCCACAATAATTTGCAAATAAATTCATTAAAAATCCTACAGTGTGATTTTCTGGAATTTTTTTTCTCATTTTGTCTGTCATAGTTGAAGTGTACCTATGATGAAAGTTACAGGCCTCTCTCATCTTTTAAGTGGGAGATCTTGCACAATTGGTGTCTGACTAAATACTTTTTTGCCCCACTGTATATCTGTTCTTAGTTCTGCATTTTTTGAACGGAGCATGCTTATCTAAGATGGTAAGGAAATTACTTTTAAAGAATGACCAGGCATCCTCGACTGACGGGACGAGGTCAATATCCTTCCAGGAAACCCGGGCCAGGTCAATTAGAAAGGTCTGCTCGCAGAAGTGTGACGATTTAGCACCAATTCCAAACTGCACACACACACACACACACACACACACACACACACACACACACACACAATAGCACACACACACTATCCTACTCAAAAGAGTAAGTAGAGAAATGTAAGTGCGAGCTTTAAAAAGTTGAGCTAGTCACAGCATATCATAGTGTCTGAGTCATTGATGCCGTATTTGACTCATTCGTCTCACACACACAGCAGCCAGACCCGGAGAGGCCTACAGAGCTTCCACTGGGACTCCCTCCACATCTCTCTCACTCTCTCCCACTGGCACATAAAACTGAGTTAAAACACAGCCAATGTTACTGGATTACTGTCTGCAGCACACGGTAGCCTACACCCAACATGGCCTTAGAGAGAGATCATGAGAAGAAGGAAGCAGAGATACGGAGAGATGGCGTGAGTATAGATGAAGGACGAGGAGGGATAATGGGAGAGAGAAAGGATGAGTGGAGGGAATAGGAAGAGAGGGAAGGAGAGAAAGTGCTGACATAGGGAGTCCTCAGGTTTAAAGGGAACATGCATGTGTGTGCGTGTGTGCATGTGTGTGCATGTGTGTGCGTGCCCTTGTGTGTGCATGTGTGTGCGTGCCCTTGTGTGTGCATGCGTGTGCCTATGTGTAGATATCAATGCGTGAGAAAGGTTGTTCAGGGTCAAGACTGCTCATTCTCCCACTGTAGCATCACACCAAGCCCACGCGTCGGATCAAGAGTTCCTTCCCGCCTCCAGTCTGAGAGGTTGCTCACAGATCCTGGATCAGCAGAGATGTAGATATTAGAGATATTCCTACTGTATGCTGCTCAAGACCTGAGCTCAGCCTTAGCTACAGGTCCTGGACCAGAAAATCTAGTGCCAGACAATGTAAAAAAAAAAATGTATTATTGTACATTTGAGAACCGGTCCTTTTTTCTGTTGGTTTTGACTTTCCTAAAATAATAACTCGCGATTCAGCTGTCAGAGATCTGAGCACTAAATGCATCAGGGCATTGCATCCATAGGCCTATAGGCTTAGACATCACTGTATGATATGAATATAAAAAAATAGACAGTATATATAGAGGAAGAGAAGCTTAGGCCTAGCCCGAGAGAGAGAGAGAGATATCCTGCCTGCCTGCTACGACATTGACATACATACATCTTTATCAGATGGCTACTTAGTCAGATATATACAGTTGAAGTCGGAAGTTTACATGCACCTTAGCCAAATACATTTCAACTCAGTTTTTCACAATTCCTGACACTTAATCCTAGTAAAAATTCCCTGTCTTAGGTCAGTTACGATCACCACTTTATTTTAAGAATGTGAAATGTCAGAATAATAGTAGAGAGAATGATTTATTTCAGCTTATATTTATTTCATTACATTCCGAGTGGGTCAGAAGTTTACATACACTCAATTAGTATTTGGTAGCATTGCCTTTAAATTGTTTAACTTGGGTCAAACGTTTTGGGTAGCCTTCCACAAGATTCCCACAATACGTTGGGTGAATTTTGGCCCGTTCCTCCTGACAGAGCTGGTGTAACTGAGTCAGGTTTGTAGGCCTCCTTGCTCGCACACGCTTTTTCAGTTCTGCCCACAAATTTTCTATAGGATTGAGGTCAGGGCTTTGTGATGGCCACTCCAATACCTAGACTTTGTTGTCCTTAAGCCCTTTTGCCACAACTTTGGAAGTATTCTTGGAGTCCAAGCTTTAACTTCCTGATTGATGTCTTGAGATGTTGCTTCAATATATCCAGAATTTTCCTCCCTTATGACGCCATCTATTTTGTGAAGTGCACCAGTCCCTCCTGCAGCAAAGCACCCCCACAACATGATGCTGCCATCCCCGTGCTTCACGGTTGGGATGGTGTTCTTCAGCTTGCAAGCCTCCCCCTTTTTCCTCCAAACATGACAATGGTCATTATGGCCAAACAGTTCTATTTTTGTTTCATCAGACCAGAGGACATTTCTCGAAAAGTACGATCTTTGTCCCCATGTGCAGTTGCAAACCGTAGTCTGTTTTTTTATGGCTGTTGTGGAGCAGTGGCTTCTTCCTTGCTGAGCAGCCTTTCAGGTTCTGTCGATATAGGACTCGTTTTACTGTGGATATAGATACCTTTGTACCTGTTTCCTCCAGCATCTTCACAAGGTCTTTTGCTGTTGTTCTGGGATTGATTTGCACTTTTCGCACCAAAGTACATTAATCTCTAGGAGACAGAACGCATCTTCTTCCTGAGTGGTATGACGGCTGCGTGGTCCCATGGTGTTTATACTTGCGTACTATTGTTTGTACAGATGAACGTGGCACATTCATGCAAATTGCTCCCAAGGATGAACCTGACTTGTGGAGGTTTGCAATTTATTTTCTGAGGTCTTGGCTGTTTTTTTATTTATTTTCCCCAATATCAATCAAATCAAATGTATTTATATAGCCCTTCTAACATCAGCTGATATATCAAAGTGCCTTACAGAAACCCAGCCTAAATCCCCAAACAGCAAGCAATGCAGGTGTAGAAGCACGGTGACTAGGAAAAACTCTCTAGAAAATGGCAAAAGCTAGGAAGAAACCTAGAGAGGAACCAGGCTATAGGGGTGGCCAGTCCTCTTCTGGCTGTGCCGGGTGGAGATTATAGCAGAACATGGCCAAGATGTTCAAATGTTCATAAATGACCAGCATGGTCAAATAATAGGAATCATAATGAACAGGTCAGGGTTCCATAGCCACAGGCAGAAGAGTTGAAACTGGAGCAGCAGCACGGCCAGGTGGACTGGGGACAACAAGTAGTCTTCATGCCAGGTACTCCTGAGGCATGGTCCTAGGGCTCAGGTCCTCCGAGAGAAAGAAAGAAAGAATGAGAGAATTAGAGAGAGCATACTTAAATTCACACTGGACACCGGATGAGACAGGAGAAATACTCCTGATATAACAGACTGACCCTAGCCCCCCGACACATAAACTACTGCAGTATAAACACTGGAGGCTGAGACAGGAGGGGTCAGGAGACATATCAAGCAAAGAGGCACTGAGTTTGAAGGTAGGCCTTGAAATACATCCACAGGTACACCTCCAATTGACTCAAACTATGTCAATTAGCCTATCAGAAGCTTCGAATGCCATGACATCATTTTCTGGAATTTTCCAAGCTGTTTAAAGGCACAGTCAACTTAGTGCATGTAAACTTCTGACCCACTGGAATTGTGATACAGTGAATTATAAGTGAAAGAATTTGTCTGCAAACAATTGTTGGGGAAATTACTTGTGTCATGCACAAAGTAGATGTCCTAACCGACTTGCCAAAACTATAGTTTGTTATAAAGACATTTGTGGAGTGGTTGAAAAACGAGTTTGAATGATTCTAACCTAAGTGTATGTAAACTTCCAAATTCAACTGTAGATGTAGGCATACAGAAGGAGGCTAATTTGCAGAATTTCAGATTTTTCTGTAAGCGTCATATTAGATTATAGGAGTAACTATGGTAGGCCTAAAACATTCTTCCTCACCTCAAGTTCAGTTGTGAGAGTCAGTTGGAGCACTGGTGCACACTGACTTTATCTCATAGACATGCAGTAGCTAAGCTTCCCATTTTTACAATTGCTAACATCCTTTTGTCCAATCTGTAGTCCCATTTTCAAAACTATAAACATAATTAGCACAACATCCGTCTGTTGTGGACCATACCATGAACACAATTCATGTTGTTTTCACAGAATATGCAGTCAATTAATACGTTTCTAAAATGCTTAAATTTGGTTTCAATACAAGCATACCCAATACCAAAATTATGGATCTTTCTTATCTTATTTACAGATAGTTGCACACAGTATGCCAGAAATGAAGACCTAATGTTGAAAACCTTAAATATAGTATAAAGTCTCTACTTCTGCAACAACAGCTGCTCAAAAGCTTTATCGAAACAGCTGGACCAGGGAGAGAAGTAGCTGGACCAGGGAGAGGAGTAGCTGGACCAGGGAGAGGAGTAGCTGGACCAGGGAGAGGAGTAGCTGGACCAGGGAGAGGAGTAGCTGGACCAGGCAGAGGAGTAGCTGGACGAGGGAGAGGAGTAGCTGGACGAGGGAGAGGAGTAGCTGGACGAGGCAGAGGAGTAGCTGGACGAGGCAGAGGAATAGCTGGACCAGGGAGAGGAATAGCTGGACCAGGGAGAGGAATAGCTGGACCAGGGAGAGGAATAGCTGGACCAGGGAGAGGAATAGTTGGACCAGGCAGAGGAGTAGCTGGACCAGGGAGAGGAGTAGCTGGACCAGGGAGAGGAGTAGCTGGACCAGGCAGAGGAGTAGCTGGACGAGGCAGAGGAGTAGCTGGACCAGGCAGAGGAGTAGCTGGACCAGGCAGAGGAGTAGCTGGACCAGGGAAAGGAGTAGCTGGACCAGGGAGAGGAGTAGCTGGATCAGGGAGAGGATTAGCCAGGGAGAGGAGTAGCTGGACGAGGCAGAGGAGTAGCTGGACCAGGCAGAGGAGTAGCTGGACCAGGCCGTGGAGTAGCTGGACCATGTAGAGGAGTAGCTGGACCATGTAGAGGAGTAGCTGGACCATGTAGAGGAGTAGCTGGACCATGTAGAGGAGTAGCTGGACCATGCAGAGGAGTAGCTGGACGAGGCAGAGGAGTAGCTGGACCAGGGAGAGGAGAGGCTGGACCAGGCCAGGCAGTGGAGTAGAGTCCAGTCTAATACCATGGTATATCACTGAGAGAGACTGGTGAAATTTTATTTTTTATTTATTTTTATTTCACCTTTATTTAACCAGGTAGGCTAGTTGAGAACAAGTTCTCATTTGCAATTGCGACCTGGCCAAGATAAAGCATAGCAGTGTGAACAGACAACACAGAGTTACACATGGAATAAACAATTAACAAGTCAATAACACAGTAGAAAAAAATGGGCAGTCTATATACAATGTGTGCAAAAGGCATGAGGAGGTAGGCGAATAATACAATTTTGCAGATTAACTGGGGTGATAAATGATCAGATGGTCATGTACAGGTAGAGATATTGGTGTGCAAAAGAGCAGAAAACTAAATAAATAAATAAAAAAACAGTATAAAAACAGTATGGGGATGAGGTAGGTGAAAATGGGTGGGCTATTTACCAATAGACTATGTACAGCTGCAGCGATCGGTTAGCTGCTCGGATAGCTGATGTTTGAAGTTGGTGAGGGAGATAAAAGTCTCCAACTTCAGCGATTTTTGCAGTTCGTTCCAGTCACAGGCAGCAGAGTACTGGAACGAAAGGCGGCCAAATGAGGTGTTGGCTTTAGGGATGATCAGTGAGATACACCTGCTGGAGCGTGTGCTACGGATGGGTGTTGCCATCGTGACCAGTGAACTGAGATAAGGCGGAGCTTTACCTAGCATGGACTTGTAGATGACCTGGAGCCAGTGGGTCTGGCGACGAATATGTAGCGAGGGCCAGCCGACTAGAGCATACAAGTCGCAGTGGTGGGTGGTATAAGGTGCTTTGGTGACAAAACGGATGGCACTATGATAGACTGCATCCAGTTTGCTGAGTAGAGTGTTGGAAGCCATTTTGTAGATGACATCGCCGAAATCGAGGATCGGTAGGATAGTCAGTTTTACTAGGGTAAGCTTGGCGGCGTGAGTGAAGGAGGCTTTGTTGCGGAATAGAAAGCAGACTCTTGATTTGATTTTCGATTGGAGATGTTTGATGTGAGTCTGGAAGGAGAGTTTGCAGTCTAGCCAGACACCTAGGTACTTATAGATGTCCACATATTCAAGGTCGGAACCATCCAGGGTGGTGATGCTAGTCGGGCATGCGGGTGCAGGCAGCGATCGGTTGAAAAGCATGCATTTGGTTTTACTCGCGTTTAAGAGCAGTTGGAGGCCACGGAAGGAGTGCTGTATGGCATTGAAGCTCGTTTGGAGGTTAGATAGCACAGTGTCCAATGACGGGCCGAAAGTATATAGAATGGTGTCGTCTGCGTAGAGGTGGATCAGGGAATCGCCCGCAGCAAGAGCAACATCATTGATATATACAGAGAAAAGAGTCGGCCCGAGAATTGAGTCCAGTCTAATACCATGGTCTATCACTGAGAAAGACTGGTGAAAGAGTCCAGTCTAATACCATGGTCTATTACTGAGAGAGACTGGTGAAAGAGTCCAGTCTAATACCATGGTCTATCACTGAGAGAGGCTGGTGAAAGAGTCCAGTCTAATACCATGGTCTATCACAGAGAGACTGGTGAAAGAGTCCAGTCTAATACCATGGTCTATCACTGAGAGAGGCTGGTGAAAGAGTCCAGTCTAATACCATGGTCTATCACTGAGAGAGACTGGTGAAAGAGTCCAGTCTAATACCATGGTCTATCACTGAGAGAGGCTGGTGAAAGAGTC
Source organism: Oncorhynchus nerka (assembly GCF_034236695.1). NCBI lineage: Eukaryota > Metazoa > Chordata > Actinopteri > Salmoniformes > Salmonidae > Oncorhynchus > Oncorhynchus nerka. The sequence goes on along the minus strand of NC_088416.1, from coordinate 24,899,253 downwards.
CAGTCTAATACCATGGTCTATCACTGAGAGAGACTGGTGAAAGAGTCCAGTCTAATACCATGGTCTATCACTGAGAGAGGCTGGTGAAAGAGTACAGTCTAATACCATGGTCTATCACTGAGAGAGGCTGGTGAAAGAGTCCAGTCTAATACCATGGTCTATCACTGAGAGAGACTGGTGAAAGAGTCCAGTCTAATACCATGGTCTATCACTGAGAGAGGCTGGTCAAAGAGTCCAGCCTAATCTCAGACGGTCAACTGTGGCTTCCATTATCCGGAATTTTCAACAAACCAACGGGTAAGTAATGCATTTCACAAGGGCTTCTTCTGTCATTACTGTTGCTATGTCCCACAGTAACTGTAGGCCACCAGTCCCAATGCAAATACATATGTTGTATTGTTGTTCCTCTAAAGGACGCTCTTCTCCCTCTGGGGGAAGAGGAAAGCTCCTCAGTGAAGACCAAGAGCCATTGTCGGATTGGTCATTGCTGACAATGCAATGAAACTGCGAGAAATTCAGAGCAGAATTGTAGAGGACAACCTGATGTTTCACAGTGTGGAAAGCATCAGTCTGACTTCCATTGGTTCAGACTCTGACCAATCACAGAGTTGGAATGAAACAGTTGTACACAGTTCCTTTTGAAAGGAACAGTAAGCTGGTCAAGGAACTCCGGCACCAATACGTCCAGGTATGGTGTCTATCCAAGATGTCTTGTTCTACAGTGAGTTTTACACTATGCTACTCTACATGTAAACATGGGTTACATTACACACAGTAGAACATACTGAAAAGCATGTACACATACTGTGTTTGATTTCTTTCAGAGAGTCATGGAGTTGGGGGCTAATCAGACCCCACATGAAATAATTTATGTAGATGAGGCAGGGTTTAGCCTGGCAAAAACACGTCGGTGGGGATGAAACGTCATCGGGGAAAGGGCCACAGTTGATGTGCCGGGTCAGAGAGGAGAAAATATTACAATGTGTGCTGCAATCTCGAGTGCAGAAATGCCAGATTGTTCCCTACAACACTGAGCACCTTGTTTTGTTTATTAGATGACCTCCACCAACAACTGGTGCCAGAAGCAGAAAGGGAACAGGTGGGAGGAAACATGAGGACATTTGTGACTGCATGGGACAATGCAGCATTCCACCATTCACATGCAATCACAAACTGGTCTGCAGCCCATCCAATAATGGTTTCCCTTTTCCTCCCCCCTACTCACCTTTCCTCCCCCCTACTCACCTTTCCTCCCCACTACTCACCTTTCCTCCCCACTACTCACCTTTCCTCCCCACTACTCACCTTTCCTCCCCACTACTCACCATTCCTCCCCATTCACCATTCCTCCCCCTAACTCACCTTTCCTCCCCCTACTCACCTTTCCTCCCAACTCACCTTTCCTCCCCCTCACCTTTCTTCCTCCCTACTTACACCCCCTCTACTCACCTTTCCTCCCCACTACTCACCTTTCCTCCCCCTACTCACCTTTCCTCCCCACTACTCACCTTTCCTCCCCCTCACCTTTCTTCCTCCCTACTCACCTTTCTTCCTCCCTACTTAACCCCCCTACTCACCTTTCCTCCCCACTACTCACCTTTCCTCCCCACTACTCACCTTTCTTCCTCCCTACTTACACCCCCTACTCACCTTTCCTCCCCACTACTCACCTTTCTTCCTCCCTACTTCACCCCCCTACTCACCTTTCCTCCCCACTACTCACCTTTCCTCCCCACTACTCACCTTTCCTCCCCTAACTCACCTTTCCTCCCCCTACTCACCTTTCCTCCACCCTACTCACCTTCCTCCACCCTACTCACCTTTCCTCCACCCTACTCACCTTTCCTCCACATTACTCACCTTTCCTCCACATTACTCACCTTTCCTCCCCTACTCACCTTTCTTCCTCCCTACTTACCTTTCCTCCACATTACTCACCTTTCCTCCCCCTCACCTTTCTTCCTCCCTACTTACCCCCACTACTCACCTTTCCTCCACCCTACTCACCTTTCCTCCACCCTACTCACCTTTCTTCCTCCCTACTTACCCCCCTACTCACCTTTCCTCCCCATTACTCACCTTTCCTCCCCCTACTCACCTTTCCTCAACCCCATTGAGGAATGTTTTTTCTGCCTGGAGGTGGAAAGTGTATGATCATCGGTCACATGACCAAATGACCGTCCTGCATGCAGTGGATGCCGGCTGCAGAGACATCTCAGCTGAAGACTGTCAGGAGTGGATAAGGCAGGCCAAGCGTTTCTATCCAAGGTGCAGAGACATCTCAGCTGAAGACTCCCAGGGGTGGATAAGGCAGGCCAAGCGTTTCTATCCAAGGTGCAGAGACATCTCAGCTGAAGACTCCCAGGGGTGGATAAGGCAGGCCAAGCGTTTCTATCCAAGAAGCAGAGACATCTCAGCTGAAGACTCCCAGGGGTGGATAAGGCAGGCCAAGCGTTTCTATCCAAGAAGCAGAGACATCTCAGCTGAAGACTGACAGGGGTGGATAAGGCAGGCCAAGTGTTTCTATCCAAGGTGCATAGCGAGAGACGACTGTCAGGACCCGGTTACGAACCCGGGTCTCCGGAGTGAGAAACAGTCACTTAACCAACTGAGCCACGAATAGTCGGCAGAACCCAGAAGATGAGGCAGACACAGCAGTACTTGAGACGGTGTATTTAATGAAGTAAAAAGTGAAGTTCTTCAGGAAAACATGTAACTCCACAACCTCAAAAGGAATCCTACAAGAACAAAGGTAATCCTCAAAGACAAAAAAGGTAAATCCACAAGGTGGAAGGTAAAGCACAAAAAGCCTCAAAAGATACTCAAAAAACAAACAAACAAGAACAAAAAACAGAATTCCACAAGAGCGTCCACCGGGATCAACAAGAGTTCTCAGAGTACTAGGGCTGGGTGCTAACATACAAACACAGAGCAAAGAACTGAGGAAAACAAAGGGTTTAAATACAATCAGGGGAAACGAGGCACAGGTGCAAATAATAATGGGGATCAAGGGAAAACAAAAGGTCAAAAGGCACAATGGGGGCATCTAGTGACCAAAAACCGGAACAACCCTGGCCAAATCCTGACAACGACATAAGATGTGATGTGGATGAGAACATGTGGCCAAATGCTGAAGATCGTATAGATTAGAACAGGACTGAGCATTTTTCTGTTTTTTCCCTTTTATTTCTACACATTTGGAACCAAAGGCCATGTATTTTGGATGTGTTGTTGAACCAAAGGCCATGTATTTTGGATTTGTTGTTGAACCAAAGGCCATGTATTTTGGATTTGTTGTTGAACCAAAGGCCATGTATGTTGGATGTGTTGTTGAACCAAAGGCCATGTATGTTGGATGTGTTGTTGAACCAAATGTCATGTATGTTGGATGTGTTGTTGAACCAAAGGCCATGTATGTTGGATGTGTTATTGAACCAAAGGCCATGTGTGTTGGATGTGTTGTTGAACCAAAGGTCATGTATGTTGGATGTGTTGTTGAACCAAAGGTCATGTATGTTGGATGTGTTGTTGAACCAAAGGTCATGTATGTTGGATGTGTTGTTGAACCAAAGGCCATGTATGTTGGATGTGTTGTTGAACCAAAGGTCATGTGTGTTGGATGTGTTGTTGAACCAAAGGCCATGTATGTTGGATGTGTTGTTGAACCAAAGACCATGTATGTTGGATGTGTTGTTGAACCAAAGACCATTTATGTTGGATGTGTTGTTGAACCAAAGGCCATGTATGTTGGATGTGTTGTGGATCAATGGCAGCAATTTCATGTTGCTAATAAAGCTTTGACTGCAGCTATTCTGTCACTTACTATTTTATCTACTGTATATTATATAAAGTAAAGATGACTCATTCACTTTTAGAAAGTATTTTGCCAAAAATGCACACATTCGACACTCAACCAAAACATGTAGAGTGGTTTACAGTAAAAGGAAACTGATTTATAAAAAACGATGGATGCCATATTGTCTATTGTCTGCAGGTAGAACTGAAACATGACAAGTAATGCAGTTTTTGTAATGCCATCAACTGTTAGTATTTTGAAAGTCGTTGTGCTCTGATTGACTATATGTTCCTCTTGGATAGAAAACATGTGCTCGTGTTTTGACAGAATGATTGGATATTGAGTCGGGTTTGCCGTGTTTTGACAGAGTTTTTTTTTGCATTTGGAAATGTAGAGTTGGTATTTAATGAACAATAGGTGGTTTTGAGCAGAAAATGAACTTTGGCTAATTGTGTGATGTGGGTGTGTTGATGTGTTAAGAGTTTAGAAAAAGTATCTGAAGCATAGCTAAACGCTTGTTAGCAATTGTAAAAAAAAAAAAAACTTTAATAACAGCCACACCATAACCAAACCTTCACAAAAGTTTCCAAACTTTATTATGGTAATATCAAAAGTAAGTCATGCCATTGTTTTTATGGAAAATATGAAAAGGCTCTTTGCAGCAAACACAACATTGCAGTTGGATCTTCATTTGGCCAAAGTAAATGTCTCAACAGAATGAAACAAAAACTTGCAAACTGGTGCAGACCTTCACAAAAGTTTTGAACAGACTATATTACAGCAATTTCGAACGAAGGCTAGTACCTACCATACCCAACAAATGACAGCAATAGGCTGTTATTATTTATTTTACAACACGCTTACTTATAACCTACTTACAGTATATCGAGTTGCACAGTAGCCTGCATTTGGCCATGCCAACTTTCTTCTCATCCTAGACCACTACAATATTAAAATATTGTCCACACAGAGGACATTCCCCTCGTAGGTTTTCCACTATAGGCCTACTCTTTCTCCTCTAATTTTAATTTTACTTCAATGAAAAAGGCCTCCGTCTTTATAATCAACAGTAGCCTGGGCCATGGCTCCTCTGTCGCTCGCCTCACCAGCAGGCGCATGTGCCTTTACCATATCTTTACCATGTCTTTACCATGCCTTTACCATGTCTTTACTATGTCTTTACCATGCCTTTACCATTTTACCATGTCTTCACCATGCCTTTACTATGTCTTTACCATGTCTTTACCATGCCTTTACCATATCTTTACCATGTCTTTACCATGTCTTTACCATGCCTTTACCATGTCTTTACTATGTCTTTACCATGTCTTTACCATGTCTTTACCATGTCTTTCCCATGTCTTTACCATGTCTTTACTATGCCTTTACCATGTCTTCACCATATCTTTACCATGTCTTTACCATGCCTTTACCATGCCTAGACCATGTCTTTACCATGTCTTTACTATGTCTTTACCATGTCTTTACTATGCCTTTACCATGTCTTTACCATGTCTTTACTATGTCTTTACTATGTCTTTACCATGTCTTTACTATGCCTTTACCATGTCTTTACTATGTCTTTACCATGTCTTTACTATGCCTTTACCATGTCTTTACCATGTCTTTACTATGTCTTTACTATGTCTTTACCATGTCTTTACCATGTCTTTACTATGCCTTTACCATGTCTTTACCATGTCTTTACTATGTCTTTACCATGCCTTTACCATGTCTTTACCATGTCTTTACTATGTCTTTACCATGTCTTTACCATGTCTTTACTATGTCTTTACCATGTCTTTACTATGCCTTTACCATGTCTTTACCATGTCTTTACTATGTCTTTACTATGTCTTTACCATGCCTAGACCATGTCTTTACCATGTCTTTACTATGTCTTTACCATGTCTTTACTATGCCTTTACCATGTCTTTACCATGTCTTTACTATGTCTTTACTATGTCTTTACCATGTCTTTACCATGTCTTTACTATGCCTTTACCATGTCTTTACCATGTCTTTACTATGTCTTTACCATGCCTTTACCATGTCTTTACCATGTCTTTACTATGTCTTTACCATGTCTTTACCATGTCTTTACTATGCCTTTACCATGTCTTTACCATGTCTTTACCATGTCTTTACTATGTCTTTACTATGTCTTTACTATGTCTTTACCATGTATTTACCATGCCTTTACCATGTACCAAGTGAACCCTGCCTATGGGCACTAGCACATGCAGCTCTACCCATATCCCACTGTTGCCACAGAGCAAAGAAAGGTCTCTGTCTATCTTACTGTCTCTCTCTCTCTCTCGCTCTCTCTCTCTCTCAATATTTCCAACACACACATATATCCTCTAGCTGGGCAGTCAGATGTATTTTCTAAACAATTGTCAAGTATCCATAATGAGGCAATCTGGCAGTCCCTGCATATCCATTACAGTTAGCATCGTGATTAGCCTGGACTCCTTTAGTCAGCATATCCATCCATGAAAGGGCTGAACCCACACACGCACACACGCACAGACACACACACACACACACACACACACACACACACACACACACACACACACACACACACACACACACACACACACACACACACACACACACACACACACACACACACACACACACACACACACACACACACACACCCATTGTCTTCAACCCTAGCCCAAATCTTATCTCCTAAATTCCGAGCAAGACCTCTCTCCTGGAGATGTGTTATCTGTCCCCTGGTGTCCCAGTGTCCCAGTGTCAGTGTCAGGTAGGGAGAGACGTGGCCTGGGTCGCCCAGCAGTGAATAATGAGACATGCGACTCAGGTTCCTCAGAAGTAGCTTTGTCAGGACGATGTGTCTCTCTGTGGGCAACCTGGCAGGGGAGGCCTGTAATGTCAAGTGCCTGTGCAGGTGTCGTCACCGAGGGTCAAGGGGTCGCGCTGCCTCTCTGCATCACACTGCAGCGCGGGCGAGCCTGTCACATTGTGCTTCACTGCTCTCCTACACCCTGTGTTACAGTTGGAGCTCTCGGGGTGTGGTAGTCAGTCTGTGTTCTGTTGGCAGCCCCTCTATCCCCTGCTGTGCCCCCCTTCTCCCCATCACCGTGCCCTCTGTCCACTGGTAGACAGTGCTACAGGATTTGGGCCCACTGATCCGGAGACAGGCCTTTTAATTGGCTATGTTCTCATTAGCAGCAGTATGGGAGTGATCCAGGCATCTGTCTCCCCTGCCCCTGCTTAGCCCCCAGCCAGACCCTCATCACCTCAGGGGGCTCCGTCCGGCCGGGCCCTCTCTTTCTGCTCAACAGCCTCATTATGTCCTCGGGTTAGTGCATGCTACTAGCACACTCTGAAGCCCCCAGATACTTATCTCTACGCCTGGATCTGTAGTGGATTCATTAAAGGTGATCCATGTGGAGTGGAGTAGCTTCCCTACTCCCTCTCTCTCTCTCTCTCTCTCTCTCTCTCTCTCTCTCTCTCTCTCTCTCTCTATTTCTCTCTCTACTTCTCTCTCTTTTTCAATTCAATTCAATTTATGGGCTTTATTGGCATGGGAAACACATGTTAACATTGCCAAAGCAAGTGAAGTAGATTATACAGTTTTTCTCAATTGCTAAAACACCATTTCTGAAACCTTGCTCCATTTCCTGAAAACATTAAACACAAAACCTCATCTTCAAGCACTATTTACATAACCTCTGACTCCTCTCGCAAAATGAAACATTCGCCTCAAAACAGTTTTACCTGTGTTCAAAATCAAACACTGCTCTCAAATCATAAACAAAGTGATCAAAATGATATACACTCTCAAGCAGTCAGTAAACAATACACCGAAAAATAGAAAACACATTGTTCAAAACATACAATCCTCAGGGAGAAGTACATTTTTAATCTAAAGAAATATTCATATTTTTCCATCATTGTCTTTTGATGAATGAAAACATGTTCTATCATAGTAGCTCAAAATGTATCAGAAATTACTGCTCTGCTTTGCTCTTTGCAATGTTGTTTTTTGTTCTTCCTCCTCCTTGTACCCCTATTTTTACAGTACTGTACCCTGCATCTCACAAACTTGTCCTTTGTCTCTGTGATACTGTAATTCTTGTTCTTTGTTGATATGAACCTGCAACCAGTCAAAATCTATTGATCAGTCAGTACTGTTAATAAATGGAAAGCACAATGTTCAGGGCCATACAATTCATCCATTGTACAGTATACAACCTACAATGCACTGTACTACAGTATCCATTCTCAGACTTTCTCCTTCCCACCTTCAACAACCTGTTTGCTCTCTGAACTGGCTTATTGGTTGTGTCGCATCATTTGAAACAGGTTAAATCCATTTTGAGTGGTTGTGTTCAATCAATGACATATGTTCTCTATTTGTATTTGATTGTTACCACTTGTGTTTACCAGTATGGATGACATGTGCATTAGAGTGCAGAATGTGTTTTGAGAATGAGAATGTGTTTAGAGTTTTGCTGAAAAGTGAGATCTGCAAATTGTGTTTTACCATGTGAAATGGTTTAAGGTTTTGACAACAGACTGCATAATTAGCTGAATGAGTCCAGGCAACTGAGAACTTTGTTCAGCCAATGGGTTTTAGTGTTTTAGCAATTGAGAAAAACTGTAAACAAAAGTGAAATAAACAATAAAAATCAACAGTAAACATTACACTCACAGAAGTTCCAAAATAATAAAGATTATTTCAAATGTCAGATTATGTCTATATGCAGTGTTTTAATGAGTGCAACAGGGAAAATAAATACACATAAATATGGGTTGTATTTACTCTCTCTCTCAATTCAAGGGGTTTTATTGGCATGGGAAACGTATGTTTACATTGCCAAAGCAAGTGAAATGGATAAACAAAAGTCAATCCTACCCTCACACAAGTTCCAAAAGAATAAAGACATTTCAAATGTCATGTTATGTCTATATACACACTGCCGTGATGGCACACTGTGGTATTTCACCCAATAGATATGGGAGTTTATCAAAATTGGATTTGTTTTCTTCGTGGATCTGTGTAATCTGGGGGAAATATGTCTCTCTAATATGATCATACATTGGGCAGGAGGTTAGGAAGTGCAGCTCAGTTTCCACCTCATTTTGTGGGCAGTGAGCACATGGCCTGTCTTCTCTTGAGAGCCATGTCTGCCGACGGCGGCCTTCTGGATAGCAATGCTATGCTCACTGAGTCTGTACATAGTCAAAAATGTCCTTAGATTTGGGTCAGTCACAGTGGTCAGGTATTCTGCCACTGTGCACTCTCTGTTTAGGGCCACATAGCGTTGTAGTTTGCTCTGTGTTTTTTGTAAATTCGTTCCAATGTGTCAAGTAATTATCTTTTTGTTTTCTCATGATTTGGTTGGGTCTAAACGTGGTTCTCTCCACTTACTACAAGGGCTCAATAGCTATCCTTCAGAGAGCAAGACTCTCTCTCTCCACTTACTACAAGGGCTCAATAGCTATCCTTCAGAGAGCAAGACTCTCTCTCTCCACTTACTACAAGGGCTCAATAGCTATCCTTCAGAGAGCAAGACTCTCTCTCCACTTACTACAAGGGCTCAATAGCTATCCTTCAGAGAGCAAGACTCTCTCTCTCCACTTACTACAAGGGCTCAATAGCTATCCTTCAGAGAGCAAGACTCTCTCTCTCCACTTACTACAAGGGCTCAATAGCTATCCTTCAGAGAGCAAGACTCTCTCTCTCCACTTACTACAAGGGCTCAATAGCTATCCTTCAGAGAGCAAGACTCTCTCTCTCCACTTACTACAAGGGCTCAATAGCTATCCTTCAGAGAGCAAGACTCTCTCTCTCCACTTACTACAAGGGCTCAATAGCTATCAATAGCTATCTCCACTTTCTCCACTTACTACAAGGGCTCAATAGCTATCCTTCAGAGAGCAAGACTCTCTCTCGCCACTTACTACAAGGGCTCAATAGCTATCAATAGCTATCTCCACTTTCTCCACTTACTACAAGGGCTCAATAGCTATCCTTCAGAGAGCAAGACTCTCTCTCTCCACTTACTACACGGGCTCAATAGCTATCTCCACTTTCTCCACTTACTACAAGGGCTCAATAGCTATTCTTCAGAGAGCAAGACTCTCTCTCTCCACTTACTACAAGGGCTCAATAGCTATCAATAGCTAACTCCACTTTCTCCACTTACTACAAGGGCTCAATAGCTATCCTTCAGATAGCAAGACTCTCTCTCTCCACTTACTACAAGGGCTCAATAGCTATCAATAGCTATCTCCACTTTCTCCACTTACTACAAGGGCTCAATAGCTATCCTTCAGAGAGCAAGACTCTCTCTCTCCACTTACTACAAGGGCTCAATAGCTATCTCCACTTTCTCCACTTACTACAAGGGCCCAATAGCTATCCTTCAGAGAGCAAGACTCTCTCTCTCCACTTACTACAAGGGCTCAATAGCTATCCTTCAGCTCTTCAGAGAGCTGGCTGTGAACTGTGCATGTTCTTGATCTCTCGCTATACCTCTCTCTCTCTCTCTCTCTCTCTCTCTCTCTCTCTCTCTCTCTCTCTCTCATCATTCTCTTTTTCTCTCTCTCACACAAACGCACTTATCCAAAACATGCATGGCCATTGACTTGACTGTTTCATATCATGCGCATTAGATGCAGCGTAGGTTTTCCTATTACATTTGACACGGTTTTATGGTTGCACAACATAGATAACGGAGAGAGACCGATAGAGAGGGAGGAGAGCAGGGGAAAATAAGACAGAAGTGGAGTGAGAGAAGGGATGCTGGAATGTGATAATGGATGCTGTGATAAGCATTGTGATGGGACTGAGCCTGGAGAGGAGGGGTGGATGGAGAGGAGAGGGAGAGGAGAGAGGGAGAGGGAGAGGAGAGAGGGAGAAGGAGAGGAGTGGGGATGGAGAGGAGAGGAGAGAGGGAGAGGAGGGGGGGATGGAGAGGAGAGGAGAGAAGGAGAGGAGAGAGGGAGAGGAGGGGGGATGGAGAGGACGGGAGACAGCCCCACAGGGAGAGAACAGGAGACAGCCCCACAGGGAGAGAACGGGAGACAGACCCACAGGGAGAGAACAGGAGACAGACCCACAGGGAGAGAACAGGAGACAGCCCCACAGGGAGAGAACAGGAGACAGCCCCACAGGGAGAGAACAGGAGACAGACCCACAGGGAGAGAACAGGAGACAGCCCCACAGGGAGAGAACAGGAGACAGACCCACAGGGAGAGAACAGGAGACAGACCCACAGGGATAAAACGGGAGACAGACCCACAGGGAGAGAACGGGAGACAGACCCACAGGGAGAGAACAGGAGACAGCCCCACAGGGAGAGAACAGGAGACAGACCCACAGGGAGAGAACAGGAGACAGACCCACAGGGAGAGAACAGGAGACAGACCCACAGGGATAAAACGGGAGACAGACCCACAGGGAGAGAACAGGAGACAGACCCACAGGGAGAGATCAGGAGACAGACCCACAGGGAGAGAACGGGAGACAGACCCACAGGGAGAGAACAGGAGACAGCCCCACAGGGAGAGAACGGGAGACAGACCCACAGGGAGAGAACAGGAGAGAGACCCACAGGGAGAGAACGGGAGACAGACCCACAGGGAGAGAACAGGAGACAGACCCACAGGGAGAGAACAGGAGACAGACCCACAGGGAGAGAACAGGAGACAGCCCCACAGGGAGAGAACAAGAGACAGCCCCACAGGGAGAGAACAGGAGACAGACCTACGGGGAGAGAACGGGAGACAGACCCACAGGGAAAGAACAGGAGACAGCCCCACAGGGAGAGAACAGGAGACAGCCCCACAGGGAGAGAACAGGAGACAGACCCACAGGGAGAGAACAGGAGACAGCCCCACAGGGAGAGAACAGGAGACAGACCCACAGGGAGAGAACAGGAGACAGACCCACAGGGAGAGAACAGGAGACAGACCCACAGGGATAAAACGGGAGACAGACCCACAGGGAGAGAACGGGAGACAGACCCACAGGGAGAGAACAGGAGACATCCCCACAGGGAGAGAACAGGAGACAGACCCACAGGGAGAGAACAGGAGACAGCCCCACAGGGAGAGAACAGGAGACAGACCCACAGGGAGAGAACAGGAGACAGACCCACAGGAGAGAACAGGAGACAGACCCACAGGGATAAAACGGGAGACAGACCCACAGGAGAGAACAGGAGACAGACCCACAGGGAGAGATCAGGAGACAGACCCACAGGGAGAGAACGGGAGACAGACCCACAGGGAGAGAACAGGAGACAGCCCCACAGGGAGAGAACGGGAGACAGACCCACAGGGAGAGAACGGGAGAGAGACCCACAGGGAGAGAACGGGAGACAGACCCACAGGGAGAGAACAGGAGACAGACCCACAGGGAGAGAACAGGAGACAGACCCACAGGGAGAGAACAGGAGACAGCCCCACAGGGAGAGAACAAGAGACAGCCCCACAGGGAGAGAACAGGAGAGAGACCCACAGGGAGAGAACGGGAGACAGACCCACAGGGATAAAACGGGAGACAGACCCACAGGGAGAGAACGGGAGACAGACCCACAGGGAGAGAACAGGAGACAGACCCACAGGGATAAAACGGGAGACAGACCCACAGGGAGAGAACAGGAGACAGACCCACAGGGATAAAACGGGAGACAGACCCACAGGGAGAGAACGGGAGACAGACCCACAGGGAGAGAACAGGAGACAGACCCACAGGGAGAGAACAGGAGACAGCCCCACAGGGAGAGAACGGGAGACAGACCCACAGGGAGAGAACAGGAGACAGCCCCACAGGGAGAGAACGGGAGACAGACCCACAGGGAGAGAACAGGAGAGAGACCCACAGGGAGAGAACGGGAGACAGACCCACAGGGAGAGAACAGGAGACAGACCCACAGGGAGAGAACAGGAGACAGACCCACAGGGAGAGAACAGGAGACAGCCCCACAGGGAGAGAACAGGAGACAGACCCACAGGAGAGAACAGGAGACAGCCCCACAGGGAGAGAACAGGAGACAGACCCACAGGGAGAGAACAGGAGACAGCCCACAGGAGAGAACAGGAGACAGCCCCACAGGGAGAGAACAGGAGACAGACCCACAGGGAGAGAACAGGAGACAGCCCCACAGGGAGAGAACAGGAGACAGACCCACAGGGAGAGAACAGGAGACAGACCCACAGGGATAAAACGGGAGACAGACCCACAGGGAGAGAACGGGAGACAGACCCACAGGGAGAGAACAGGAGACAGCCCCACAGGGAGAGAACAGGAGACAGACCCACAGGGAGAGAACAGGAGACAGACCCACAGGGAGAGAACAGGAGACAGACCCACAGGGATAAAACGGGAGACAGACCCACAGGGAGAGAACAGGAGACAGACCCACAGGGAGAGATCAGGAGACAGACCCACAGGGAGAGAACGGGAGACAGACCCACAGGGAGAGAACAGGAGACAGCCCCACAGGGAGAGAACGGGAGACAGACCCACAGGGAGAGAACAGGAGAGAGACCCACAGGGAGAGAACGGGAGACAGACCCACAGGGAGAGAACAGGAGACAGACCCACAGGGAGAGAACAGGAGACAGACCCACAGGGAGAGAACAGGAGACAGCCCCACAGGGAGAGAACAAGAGACAGCCCCACAGGGAGAGAACAGGAGACAGACCTACGGGGAGAGAACGGGAGACAGACCCACAGGGAAAGAACAGGAGACAGCCCCACAGGGAGAGAACAGGAGACAGCCCCACAGGGAGAGAACAGGAGACAGACCCACAGGGAGAGAACAGGAGACAGCCCCACAGGGAGAGAACAGGAGACAGACCCACAGGAGAGAACAGGAGACAGACCCACAGGGAGAGAACAGGAGACAGACCCACAGGGATAAAACGGGAGACAGACCCACAGGGAGAGAACGGGAGACAGACCCACAGGGAGAGAACAGGAGACATCCCCACAGGGAGAGAACAGGAGACAGACCCACAGGGAGAGAACAGGAGACAGCCCCACAGGGAGAGAACAGGAGACAGACCCACAGGGAGAGAACAGGAGACAGACCCACAGGGAGAGAACAGGAGACAGACCCACAGGGATAAAACGGGAGACAGACCCACAGGGAGAGAACAGGAGACAGACCCACAGGGAGAGATCAGGAGACAGACCCACAGGGAGAGAACGGGAGACAGACCCACAGGGAGAGAACAGGAGACAGCCCCACAGGGAGAGAACGGGAGACAGACCCACAGGGAGAGAACGGGAGAGAGACCCACAGGGAGAGAACGGGAGACAGACCCACAGGGAGAGAACAGGAGACAGACCCACAGGGAGAGAACAGGAGACAGACCCACAGGGAGAGAACAGGAGACAGCCCCACAGGGAGAGAACAAGAGACAGCCCCACAGGGAGAGAACAGGAGAGAGACCCACAGGGAGAGAACGGGAGACAGACCCACAGGGATAAAACGGGAGACAGACCCACAGGGAGAGAACGGGAGACAGACCCACAGGGAGAGAACAGGAGACAGACCCACAGGGATAAAACGGGAGACAGACCCACAGGGAAAGAACGGGAGACAGACCCACAGGGAGAGAACAGGAGACATCCCCACAGGGAGAGAACAGGAGACAGACCCACAGGGAGAGAACAGGAGACAGCCCCACAGGGAGAGAACAGGAGACAGACCCACAGGGAGAGAACAGGAGACAGACCCACAGGGAGAGAACAGGAGACAGACCCACAGGGATAAAACGGGAGACAGACCCACAGGGAGAGAACAGGAGACAGACCCACAGGGAGAGATCAGGAGACAGACCCACAGGGAGAGAACGGGAGACAGACCCACAGGGAGAGAACAGGAGACAGCCCCACAGGGAGAGAACGGAGACAGACCCACAGGGAGAGAACAGGAGAGAGACCCACAGGAGAGAACGGGAGACAGACCCACAGGAGAGAACAGGAGACAGACCCACAGGGAGAGAACAGGGAGACAGACCCACAGGGAGAGAACAGGAGACAGCCCCACAGGGAGAGAACAAGAGACAGCCCCACAGGGAGAGAACAGGAGACAGACCCACGGGGAGAGAACGGGAGACAGACCCACAGGGATAAAACGGGAGACAGACCCACAGGGAGAGAACGGGAGACAGACCCACAGGGAGAGAACAGGAGACAGACCCACAGGGATAAAACGGGAGACAGACCCACAGGGAGAGAACAGGAGACAGACCCACAGGGATAAAACGGGAGACAGACCCACAGGGAGAGAACGGGAGACAGACCCACAGGGAGAGAACAGGAGACAGACCCACAGGGAGAGAACAGGAGACAGACCCACAGGGAGAGAACGGGAGACAGACCCACAGGGAGAGAACAGGAGACAGCCCCACAGGGAGAGATCAGGAGACAGACCCACAGGGAGAGAACAGGAGAGAGACCCACAGGGAGAAGCCTACAGAGGGAGGAGAGAGATGAGGGGAGAGGAAGAGGGGGGCAAATTAGGGGCACAGTAGTTATCCTGAAAGAGTTTGAGAAAGAAATAGAGGGAGCTTAGTTTGAATGAGGGCCAATATATTTATCCTCTACATTCATGGGCAATTATGGGCAATAATAGGCAATTATATATTTGCAGATATATGATAATGAGGTGTCAGGAGGGAGGACTGACCGCTGTTGAAACATCTTAGACATTACAAATCCTACCTGCTCACACATACACTTCCAAAGACATACACCCTCACAAGTACACAGATACACACCAGCACACACCAGCGCACACACGCTCGCACAGGAATTTTCAATGGATATTATTGGCATGCAAAAGCCACACCCACCCATTCAAATTGCTTTAAATCCCAACTTCAGATCAGGATTGCAGAAGTGGCTTGTTTACTGTTGGGAATTTCAGTCAGCAGTCTCACTATCAGCTTGCTGAATCATGCTTCCTAAAGCCTGAGTAAACCAGTAGAGAGCCTAATGCAAGTACTGTAAGCTGGCTCTGTACACGCATCAGAATCATTAAAAGGTCATAGAGGACACAGTATGCCATTCATTTCTCATCTGTACGTATTAGTTGTTCATTCGCTTGGTGGGTAGAGAGTTGTTGTGGAAGGCGGGCACACAGTACTCTTGCTACGTTAGCACCTTGTATATGAACAAGCACACACACACACACAAACACCACTTGCACAGAGAATGGGATAACAAGGTGGCAGAGAGATGAGACAGGTGTTTAACACACTCGCATCTCTCTTTACGCTGAGAGATGTGAGTGTGTTAGTGAGAGAGATAAGACAGGTGTGTGTTTTGGTGAGAGAGGTAAGGTAGGTGTGTGTGTTAGTGAGACAGGGAAGACAGGTGTGTGTGTGAGAGAGGTAAGACAGGTGTGTGTGTGTTAGTGAGAGAGGTAAGACAGGTGTGTGTTTTGGTGAGAGAGGTAAGGTAGGTGTGTGTGTTAGTGAGACAGGGAAGACAGGTGTGTGTGTGTGAGAGAGGTAAGACAGGTGTGTGTGTGTGAGAGAGGTAAGACAGGTGTGTGTGTGTTAGTGAGAGAGGTAAGACAGGTGTGTGTGTTAGTGAGAGAGGTAAGACAGGTGTGTGTGTGTGTTAGTGAGAGAGGTACGACAGGTGTGTGTGTGTGAGAGAGAGGTAAGACAGGTGTGTGTGTGTTAGTGAGAGAGATAAGACAGGTGTGTGAGTGTGGTAGTGAGAGAGGTAAGACAGGTGTGTGAGTGTGGTAGTGAGAGAGATAAGACAGGTGTGTGAGTTAGTGAGAGAGGTAAGACAGGTGTGTGTGTGTTAGTGAGAGAGATAAGACAGGTGTGTGAGTGTGGTAGTGAGAGAGGTAAGACAGGTGTGTGAGTGTGGTAGTGAGAGAGATAAGACAGGTGTGTGAGTGTGGTAGTGAGAGAGATAAGACAGGTGTGTGAGTGTGGTAGTGAGAGAGGTAAGACAGGTGTGTGAGTGTGGTAGTGAGAGAGATAAGACAGGTGTGTGAGTGTGGTAGTGAGAGAGATAAGACAGGTGTGTGAGTGTGGTAGTGAGAGAGGTAAGACAGGTGTGTGTTTTGGTGAGAGAGGTAAGGCAGGTGTGTGTGTTAGTGAGACAGGGAAGACAGGTGTGTGTGCGTTAGTGAGAGAGATAAGACAGGTGTGTGAGTGTGGTAGTGAGAGAGGTAAGACAGGTGTGTGTTTTGGTGAGAGAGGTAAGGCAGGTGTGTGTGTGTGTGAGAGAGGTAAGACAGGTATGTGTGCGTTAGTGAGAGAGATAAGACAGGTGTGTGAGTGTGGTAGTGAGAGAGGTAAGGTAGGTGTGTGTGTTAGTGAGACAGGGAAGACAGGTGTGTGTGTGTGAGAGAGGTAAGACAGGTGTGTGTGTGTTAGTGAGAGAGGTAAGACAGGTGTGTGTGTTAGTGAGAGAGGTAAGACAGGTGTGTGTGTGTTAGTGAGAGAGGTAAGACAGGTCTGTGTGTTAGTGAGAGAGGTAAGACAGGTGTGTGTGTTAGTGAGAGAGGTAAGACAGGTCTGTGTGTTAGTGAGAGAGGTAAGACAGGTGTGTGTGGGTTAGTTAGAGAGGTAAGACAGGTGTGTGGGTTAGTTAGAGAGGTAAGACAGGTGTGTGTGTTAGTGAGAGAGGTAAGACAGGTGTGTGTGTTAGTGAGAGAGGTAAGACAGGTGTGTGTGTGTCTGCTTCATGGTGTCATGTTAGTAATTGATCCCCTCTGGGGACCACTGCTGCCAGGTTAACAGAGATATACACCTTGTGTCACCCTGTGAGAAATGGTGTGTTCCGCTCTGTCACCAGGCATGACACTACAGTGACCGACTGGTCTCTCCCTGGTCTGGTCTCGTCAGTTCCTTCCTGCTCTTCATCAGAACCCCTCCTCAGGATTAACAACACTCATCCTGACACCTTCATTAAACAGCATCATAATTTCACATGGACCAGTGGGCAGAGCAGAGCATTGTGGCTGGGCCTGAGAAGCAAATACACACACACACACACACACACACACACACACACACACACACACACACACACACACACACACACACACACACACACACACACACACACACACACACACACACACACACACACACACACACACACACACACACACACACACACACACACACACACACACACACACACAGGGCTTTGTCAGCCATGGAAGTGTGTTTAGACAATTGGACACAGTGGTGTTAATTACACACACACTCTTCTCTCTCCCCTCTCCTAGTTCTGATTGGTTGGGTTGATAGGGGTCATTGTGATGAAATAGGATAGAGAACAACCCTCAATTGAAGGGAATGACTGGAACATGGGGGTATGGAAGATGGGGGTCTGGGAGATGGGGGTATCTTTACTATTCCTGTGGTAGATATAGATTCAAAGCTGTATTAAATCTAAAGACTGCAGCAGCAAACAAGGGGGCAGAAATATATGGAGAGGAGAAAGAAAGAGGGACAGGAGGTGAGGATGAGGGAGGGGGAGGCAGAGGTGAGGAGGAAGGAGAGGGAAAGAGAGAGAGATGAGGGAGAGATGAGGGAGGGGGAGGCAGAGGTGAGGAGGAAGGAGAGGGAGAGAGAGAGAGATGAGGGAGGGGGAGGCAGAGGTGAGGAGGAAGGAGAGGGAAAGAGAGAGAGATGAGGGAGAGAGAGATGAGGGAGAGATGAGGGAGGGGGAGGCAGAGGTGAGGAGGAAGGAGAGGGAAAGAGAGAGAGATGAGGGAGAGATGAGGGAGGGGGAGGCAGAGGTGAGGAGGAATGAGAGGAGAGAGAGAGAGATGAGGAGAGAGAGATGAGGGAGAGATGAGGGAGGGGAGGCAGAGGTGAGGAGGAAGGAGAGGGAGAGAGAGATGAGGGAGAGATGAGGGAGGGGGAGGCAGAGGTGAGGATGAAGGAGAGGGAGAGAGAGAGATGAGGGGAGAGAGGTGGGGATGAGGGGGGGGTGAGGAGGAAGGTGAGGGAGAGAGTTGAGGATGAGGGAGGGGGAGAGTGAGGTGAGGATGAAGGAGAGAGAGAGGTGAGGATGAAGTACAAAGACAGAGAGAGAGGTGAGATGGGGATGAAGGAGGGAGGGAAGGAGAGAGACAGAGAGAGATGGAGAGATGGGCATAGGCAGATGGCGAGAGGCGAGAGGGAGGGAGGAGAGGAGGATGAGGACAGGTTGGGCAGAGCTGGCGGGGAGCGGAAGTGTTACTGGGGCAACAGGAGAGACGATGAGGTGGGACATGTCAGTGGAGTGTCAATAATATGTGGCCTGGCTGGCTGGCAGGAGACACACACACACACACACACACACACACAATGTATACAGTAGACGGGTCCAAAGGTCCAGTGTCTTTTTATTAGTCAGCCAATCCATAAAGTGATATGGGAATATAGTAATACCATATATTCTCTCCCTGTGATTTATCCTGCTCTGCTAGCTTGACAGAGCTACTGAGATGTACATAATGTGAGAGATGAGCGGGAAGGAGAGAGACGGACAACAAGGGACACGCAAGCAGACAGAAAGGCACAGAGACAATGTTAGGAGCTGGCAGCCTTCCTCATCCAGCTCACCCACTGGGGTTTGCACTCTCTCTCTATCTCTCTCTCTCTCTCTCCTTCTGCCTCTCTCCTTTCTCCCTCATTTCCCACTGTTCACTTCCCACCCTCTCTTTCGATTCTCGTTCTCTCTCCCCCTCGCTGAGTCTCAGTCAGTGTCTGAGGTGTAGAAAGTGGGGTGGGAGAAGACAGAGAGGGTTGGAGGGATGACATGACCAGCAGAGAGGGAGAGAGGGCTCACAGGTGTGCAGATGAAGAACGTTGAGGAACCCTCAGGTGGGCAATACCTATCCTCTTCTCCTCCTCCCTCCGTTTGTCTGTCCTTTCCTCTTCTCCTTCCTATTCCCTCCGTTTTCAATTACGCTCTACACATTTGTTCTGTTTTCTCTCCCGTTCTCTCCATCTTTTCGCCGCTGTGTCTTTGTGTGCTGTTTAAAGTGTGTGTGTGTTTGCTAGCAGGGCTCTGGTATTTAGTCCTGTAAAGCCGGAGCGTTTGGGGACTGTGTCTCTGTCTCAGCCTGCTGTCTGTCTGTCAATGCAGTCACGTAGCTCTGCCTGCTGACACTTT